>NC_080671.1:31895342-32087842 GCF_030247195.1 Topomyia yanbarensis | reverse complement strand
TTCTATTTTTAATTTTTCGTATAGTTTTTATGAGAAATTTCTGTGTGGCCGCACTCTGAAACCCGTAATTCCGGAACCAGAATTCCGATCGATCCAAAATTCAATAGCAGCCGATGGGAAGGTTGCACCTTTCATTTGAGACTAAGTTTGGGCAAATCGGTCCAGCCATCTCTGAGAAAAATGAGTGACATTATTTGACACATACGCACATACATACACACACACACATACACACACATACATACACACACACATACAGACTTTTTCCGATCTCGACGAACTGAGTCGAATGGGATATGACACTCGGCCCTCCGGGCCGGGATTAGGTTGACGTTTTTCAGAGTGATTGCATAACCTTTCTATATGAGAAAGGCAAAACGGAAAAAATAGGAAAGGAATAATGAAATAACTTACATACACAATTAAAAGTAATAAAGTTGAAAAAATTAAAGGGTTGTGTACAAGACACGACCACGATGACATTAAAAATGCGACCTTTTTTGTGAGCCATCCATATTATTCGTGGATACACCCTTTAATACCATCGACTTATTTAGCATTACACGCATGAAATTGCTCACTCGAGATAATTGCTGAATTTTTAAATCAAGTAATGAGAAAAAATATGACAATTAGCTAGTTTGATTTTATCCTAGACACATACAAGAACAATTTTGTGGTCCTAATAAGGACCGTTTATTTTAATATTATTTCGCCGTTTCCTTGCCAACAACAATGCGATTTCTGTACACGTCTAGTGATGGAGGCAATTTTGAGAGCGCCTTTGTTTGCTGCTGCTAACTGGGAGCCTTCCTTCCAGGAACTAACGAAGCGGGCGCCGGCCATAACCGAACTGATTTCAACGATGATCAAATGCAAACTGAAAACATTTTCCCTCAGCCACTTTGTTTTACGTATCTCAGATGTGGTTCATCGTCAAAAAGGCGGTGCTAACAAGTAAACCACCAATCGAAGCACGGCTGATTAATGCGTTTTCAAAATCATTTCTATCAAAATTTACGGTAATCGTATCCTCTACGGAATCTACTACACAATTGATGTGATTATTTCCCAACAAATCGCGCAAAAATCTATTTGTTTCGTACAGTACATCGACAATTATTGGCCGTTTGTTTATGAGAATCGTCCGTACACTACTCGTCGATCATCAAGTATCGAATGATATGGCAAAAAGGAAATTCAGCACATATATTTATAACTTTTCCTTGTTTATTGACCTCTTAAATGTTCTGTATTGACGGCCCTGCTCGGAATAGCCGCCTCGTGTATGCACATTTCCCTTTCTTTCGTGAAATTTTTCAATTTTAATTCAACCGATTTTCAACAGAATACTGATATAGTACATCAATCTAATTAGCAATTATATTTAAGTCAGGTGTTTCTGAATCGATTGGTGTATAAATGATTGAAATCCATCAACTAATTGCGAAGTTATAACCGTTCAAACCTTACATAGTTTCGTTACATAGGAGATTTTCAAAATTTAGAATGACACCCAGCCCCAGATAGTGGAGTAAGACATTTTTAATGTCAAAAATAGAACAAATGGAGCAAGATAGAGGAAAAATTTGAAATAAATTTTGAAAAAACTTTAAAAACTCAAAAATAAGAATATTAAAAAAAGGAAGAATATAAAAAAACAAGAAAATGAACACAATACATAAATGAAACAACGAAAAAAATAATATAAATAAGAATCTATTCTAAGGGGGCCGATTTAATTTTCCAAATTTATTTTTTTTCTTCGCTGTGCTGTCTCGATTTTGTTGGCTATTTTCGGCAAATTTAAGACTAAGAGAAACGAAAGCAATGAAATTGAAAGACGAATAGGTAGTCTAGAGCGAAGCAGTTATAAACTTAGAACGGAAAACTAGGGCTATGCAGGCTCATATGAAAGGAAATGTGAAGAGTACTTTGCCTTTTACTAAGTAGGAGTTGAGCGTTGCACCCAAGTCTACCGCATGGTCTTTGATAGAACATAACTCATCATTATGTTTTGCCGTCGACGCCGGCTGCTATTGTTCACTCTTTATTTTACGGATTTTATTAAAAATACTCATTGGATTGCTAAATTCAATATAACATTGTCAGACCCATAGGGAGCGGTATGTCCTCGCCAAGGTTGCCAACCTTTAGGGGGGACTGACATGATCTGCATTATAAAATAAATGGAATAAGTCAGAATAATGTGGCCATTTCCAAGTACGCACTAAATTATTGCTGGAAAGTAGAACTGAAAAAGACAATGTAAACAAAATCCTCACAAGGGAATCGTCAGAGTCGCACTCTCCCTGAACCAAGATAGCATAAAGATTTGTCCAGGTGAATTAGTACTTCCGAGAAAAGAAGTCTTACCAAAAGAACATCGTACACAATGTTCGCTCTGATTCTGTGCTCATATTAAACCCACACTTCGTATACAAACTCAATCACGCTGTCTCGTACCAAATCACGTGCACATGTTCACCTGCACAACCGAACCCCATGCACGTACCCGGTGTGCGTACACATAGGTTCGTGGCACCAGTTTTCTTTTTCTCACTCTCATCATCACTAGCGTTGACTCTTTTTACCCTGTGCAAATCGTTCTGGTGTACGTACATGGATGTTTGAACTAGAGTTTGTACATCGTTCGCTTAGGTTTGATGTTAGAGGCGAACCTGTACATCGAGACGAAGCATGTTTGAGGTTGAACGCGTGCACGAAATTTTTAACTTGTCGATGTTTATGGGAATTCTGGTTGGAACAAATCAGAATGTCGCTACTAAAAATCAAAGCAAATTTTGACTCTTATGCTAGATGCGAAAACTTTGAAATTTAGTAGAAGATAATTGAAATTTTATTTCGACCAAATAGTGCAGTAATTTAAATATATATTTAACTCCTAGAACCATTATTATGATGGCACCACAAAGGCGTTCCGAAAATACTTTTGTTCAGTACTGGTATTACGGTCGTTATTTCTGGGATTGTCGGTACCGGTATTAACGGTACCACAACCCTATTGGGTGGTGGGTAGACACTTAGTCAGGATTGACTTCAAGCAAGCGATGCGACTGAGAATAGAATTTTGCGATGCAAAAGTTTTTTATTTACTGATGTCCGAACAGTTTACTGCTTCATTAGAATAAATATATACAGTCCTACGTAATATATTTAGACTCCGGACAACCGATTATCGAGAGCAAATCCCGCCAGAATCAACGTGAACTCCGGTCAGCCGGCCATCGGGAGTTAAAAAAAAAAGTGAAGACGAAATAATAAAATAACCGATTTAGAGTAATAACATTTGCATACAACATAGAAGTCACAAATAAACAAATAAAAACAGTGCATCGACAAAGTGATCAAAATAGAAAACAATATACACAAAAAATAAACGTAAAGAAAATGTTTAAAAAAATTCAAACGAAAACAATGTAGAACGATGGAACTAAAAAAAACTAGTAAAAGGGACAAGGTAAAAGAACAATTCAGAAACATATTGGCAAAATAACGAAAAACTGACATGTCAAAAAAAAATTTCTCACAAAAGTGAAGCAAAAAAAACTTCAACGGAAATAAATGAAAAAATAAGAAACGGATCTTAAAGATGGGAACAATAAAAAACGTATCAAATGAAAACAAAAACAAAATACGGAAAACTATAACAAATCTAAGAAATGCCAAAATGTGAAAGAAAGCTATTAGCACCAATGGAATAAATTAAAAAAATTAAAGCGAATTTATGTTTTTAACAACATTCAATTAGTAAGGCACTGGAAAGTGAAGTATATTTTTCAATATTAAGAGCCATAATACTCAAGGGAGCGCAAGGAGTGTAACTTAACGCAGACTCAGGTGATTCACATTTCCAAAAGATCCTGACTCCTGCGGTAGCAGACAAAGGGTTAAGTCGCCGGTAAACTCTAAGCTTGCTCATATGACCCTTTTCCACGCTTTTCTAAACTTTCTTCCTTCATTTTCTTGCTCTTCCTTGAGTACTATGGCTCTTAACAATGAAAAAATATTTTTATGAACGTGTCCACTGGAAAACAGACAGAGAAAGAATGACCGGAACGGTGAGGATGAAGAAACGGTGAAAATTCACCTTTTATTGGACACACTGAGAAAAGAAATGCCCTCAAGCAGGAATCGAACCTGCAATCTCCCAGTCTTTAGTAAGCACTCCGCCATCGAGGAACTGTGATGATGCCATCACATATTCCCAACAGTATCGTGATCAACGCCGCAACCTCCAATACCTCCTGATTGATCAATCGACCCCCAATGTCTCCTATAAGCAGATCGTCACTTCTCCCTCTCATCGATCGGGCAAAATATCTACAATTACAGACGAGACAGGCAATGGCGCTCACTAAAACACTGCTTTAGGCTAATTGTAGCGGGCCGTGATTCTGAATGTGATATTCATTGTACGGTTCAGGTATCTGCAGGCGTAGGGACTTCGCGATCGCGTGTATCATCGCGAAGGGCTCGAGCATTTGTACGTTAACGTGTTCGATCGCGTGTGCATTTGTATGTCGCGTGTGCCCATATAGAAATTAAAATCGTTTGCCTTTCGCTTATTCGCATGTGTTCTAGAATGACCGCGCGCGGACCTTGAATCTGATACTTAATTTTTCGTGTACAGCTCAGATTCTAGAACAAAGTGGGTTCTTCCATATCACGAGAGTTCCCAGTTATGTCTCCATGGAACGTGTTGTCCAATGGATATGAGAGCTTTCTTTTTAATTGACTCAATTGAAGGCGTGGGACCTCTGGAATCCAGTATAAACGCTTCCGGACGTGACCGATTCATGATCGCGCGAGTTTGGGGTACTGTAGGTTCACGCTTGAGATTGCGTTTGAATGTTTATAAGTGCCGAGACGTTCATATTATCGCCGGGATGTTATCATGTCTGCGAGAGGGCGAATGTAGGTGGCGTGGATGATCGCGAACAGCTCAAGCATTTGTAGGTTTGTTTGTCGCGTGTGTGTGACTTCGTGTGTATAAATTCGATTTTTATGTCGCCATGGAACGTGTAGTTTAGTGGATATGATCATCATCTTTTTCATTGGTCTACCTGAAGGCATTGGACTTATGCTACTAGGCCACTTAGTCACCAGGGTGTTATCTTGTTTGCGAGATCGTGGGTGTGGTTGTGCGTGGACGATCGCGAAGGACTCGAGCGTTTGTATGTTGACATTTTTGTCGTGTGTAGTAGTGTGTATGTAGGCACAAATTCCCGACTACACACGGGGAACGTTCCATTAAAGCCCACGTTTGTACGTTTGGAATGAGAGATTGTGAGTGTATATGAGATAATAAGCAATTTGTGTTAGTGTTGGCATCGATCTAATTTGAAATATAGCAATAAAAGAATGGTGACTCCAGAGCGAACCTGGGCCTAAACCCACATTTTATATTATTTGATCATGGCTGTGGATAATAAAGGTTGCCAAGTTAAGTACTAAAATTGATCACAATGTAGCTTAAGGCTCGAGTTACTTTCTTAGAGCATGTGTTAGAATTGAGCGCTTGGTAGTATGCGTAGGAAAAATTGTGTACAGCTTTGCCGCCGATTTATCCTATAAAGCATTCATTTATCATAGATTATCAGGATTCAAGTCATGCAAAATAGTTGGTGTAAAAACAATTGACCGGGTGGAATGGTGCTTTTGAAAAAGTGGCGGTGGTTTTTTCACTACGCAGTTATTTTGCGACAGTGTGGTGGTGTGACGAAAATTCACCGCCACTTTTTCAAAAGCACCATTCCATCCGGTCAATTGTTTTCCCACCCTGAATCCTGATAATCTAATAAATCGAATGATTTTCTTCTTTTAGAGTTTAATAAATGCTTTATATGGATGAACCGGTGACAAGCGTTCAATTCGTGTAGATTAGAGTGCCCAGAAAAATAAAGAATTTTCGAAAACTCACTCGGCCCACCACTGAGTCAATTCCTAGTCCCACCAGGAGTACTTGCTCCAAATTTGAAGCAAATCGGACAAGTCTAGCTACCGGACCAACGTGCCTGAAGTTTGTATGGGATTTTTCGGCAATTTACATGGAGAAAACCCACTAGCTCGCATTTTCACCGCTAGATGGCACTGTATGCATCGTATTATCACTGTAAGTGAAAATAAGAAAGATAATTTAATTGTCTACAACTTTGTCGAAGAATGCTAGTCAATCCGGCTTTGTTGAAAGAAGTTATTAAACTTTTAGCGAAGTGATGTCTGAGTCAGTTTTGCATGGGGCCTAGCAGTACATGGTAGTGTATCAGTACTAGGTTCTAACAAACTATACATTTTTGTGGAATAATGGTTAGATTTAGCTGAATAGTATGTTCGGAAGAATTGCAGTACATAATATGAATTATGTTTTGGTTAGAAAATTTTAGTTCCACCTGTGACC
The DNA here is from genome assembly GCF_030247195.1 of Topomyia yanbarensis. Taxonomy (NCBI): domain Eukaryota; kingdom Metazoa; phylum Arthropoda; class Insecta; order Diptera; family Culicidae; genus Topomyia; species Topomyia yanbarensis. Next base: position 32,081,421 of record NC_080671.1, on the reverse strand, counting down.
GCAAAGATGGCGCCAACACTAGCTTTTCAGCGGAGAGAGATACAATATCGAGATGTTTGGAAGAATTACTGCAAAAGGCTTGTTCTACAACTTTGTAGAAGACACCTAATTTCTATCTCTCTCCGTTGAAAAGTTAGTGTTGGCGCCATCTATGCGGTCACAGGCGGAACTAAAATTTTCTAACCAAAACATAATTCGTATTATGTACTGCAATTCTTCCGAACATACTATTCAGCTAAATCTAACCATTATTCCACAAAAATATATAGTTTGTTAGAGCCTAGTACTGATACACAACCATGCACTGCTAGGCCCCATGCAAAACTGACTCAGACATCACTTCGTTAAAAGTTTAATAACTTTTCTTATTCGAGTCGGATCGCTTTGCAGTCTTCAACAAAGTTGTAGATAATAGAATTATCTTCTTAAGTTTCACTTTTGGTGATAATCTGATGTATACAGTGCCACCTAGCGGGGAAAATGTGCGAAAGTGGGTTTTCTGCATGTAAATTGTCGAAAAATCCCATACAAACTTCAAGCACGTTGGTCCGGTAGCTAGACTTGTTCGATTTGGCTCAAATTTGGAGCAGACACTCCTGGTGGGACTAGGAATCGACTCAGGGGTGGGCCGATGGGGGTCATTTTTTTCTGTCACTCTAGTGTAGATGCTCACCGAAAGTTCTTTGAACCTTAACTAAAAAGAAAATAGTCGTATCCCAAGTTTCTGTGATATAATCACTGTAATACTGCTTTGGTGGAATAGCTCCCGGACCACATCAAGGTACAGTATCATACCGAGGGGGTTTTGTCATATTTTCAATTTCTATTACAATATGTCCCGTTTTAGGAACCACAAAATCAAAAACAATTATTATTCATACTAGTTGGCGAAGAATTAATGACTATTATTTTTTTCGAGAGTTGTCGTAGTGGAGCTCTAGAGCTAGGGTCTCGGAAAGGCTCCCCGTCAGAATCACTTACTTAAATTGCAGACGAGACGGGAAATGTCACCCACTAAAATACTGCTTAAGGTCAATTGCATCGGGCCATGATTCTGAATGTGATATTCAATGCACGGGATATGTGCTGGTGTAGGGAATTAACAATTGCGTGTATCATCGTGAAGAGCTCGAGCGTTTGTACGTTAACGATACGTAGCTTGACGGTAACCCCACCCCCCCCCCCCCTTGTCGAAGTAAAAAATTAAAAAAAAAATAATAAAAAACGATGTTAGTTAGAAGCAACGGGTAAGACTGTCGTGACATCAGGTCAACTTCCCCCTCCCCCATACAATTCTACGTCATTTATGGATGGACCCATTTTCGCAATATTGTGCGCGGACCGTGAATCTTACTTAAATTTCGATGTACGGTTCAGATGCTAGAAGAGAGTGAGTTCTTCCATATCACTCCTGAGATCCTGGTCATATCATCATGGAACGCATATGAACGTTATTTTTATTGGTTCAACTGATGGCATGGACCTGGGCTGATAGGGCCGAGAGTAGGGACTTCCGGACGAAACCGATTCATGAATGCGAAAACGCAGGCGTTTGTAGGATCACTCTTGAGACCGCGTTTGTAAATTTATAAGTGCTAAAACGTTCACTTCGTCATCGAGGCGTTATGTTGTTTGTGAGATCGCGGGTACAGGTGTGCATGAATGATCGCGAAGGGCTTGAACGATTGTATGTTAACGTGTTTGTCTCGTGTGCATAAATAATTTAATTCATTTGAATTTCCTTCTTCCATAGATTGCAGTTGAAATCAATTCAAATCGTTTGATGCAAATTTACGTCATCACTCCAAGTCGAAACTCAAAGTTGCCCACGACTCTACAGGACTTTTCTCGATTTTTATGTGGCGGTGTCACTCGTTGTAATGTGTAATACCTAAACTAATCTTTACAAAGGTTTGCCAGAAAAATGGTGTGGATGTATGCCTGTCCTTTGCGGTAATGTTACTTATGAATCAGATAGCCTCTACAAATCTCCGTTCCGAATCACGGGCGAGAAATTTCTCACCACCTGCAGCGATTTGTTTTCGATTCGCTAAACTGAACTCAACTTTGTTATGTTGATCCAAATAATCTGTTGGTTTCTATCACTACTAATCCAACTGGTCATTTTGTCCACATTTCTATCAGTTGTCCCAGTTCCAGCTGTTCAAATGCTAATGGGTCATAAGACAGGGACCACATCCACCAGCCCATTTAACTGTAATCCGATCCGATCTAGCCGCCCGCCCGTAGCTGTTCTGACCTCCATCCAATCATCATACCGAATCAACGCCTGCAGAGACGGGAAAAGAACTAGGAAACAATCAAAGCTGACCCATTTTGTCGGACGGCAAATAACAAAAAAAGAGAAAAAAAACGAAGAATTGGTCACGAACGACCGGCGATGATAAATTATCATTTTAACCAATTCGGCGCCCGCAACATTCTGTTTCGTTGTTTAACAAGTGCTGAGCTCACGATCACGGAATAGAAAGGATTTGCACGCTGCTGACAATCGGATCCGTTCCAACCGATTAAGGTTGATTTTCGCCGGGGTGGATGATTGAGTTTGCAAAAAAAAAGCAAACAATTCTTCCCCGCGTCAGGTCCGAAAAACTCATTTGAAGGGTTGACTAGTTTGATGGGAAGGAAGAAGTCAGCAGCAGAAGCTAGGCCAACTGTCAGACGATGAAGGGAACAGGAACTGCGGTGTTGGCGATTGTTACTCAGGTCAATGATTTATTCCACTTAAACAAGTTAGTTAGTAGCGAAAATGAAAAGTCTAAACATTCGCACGATCCACCTCTTCCCGGTTCATCAGCCAGCCAGCGCCTGTGGCAGCAGCAGCGGCGATGTTGGAAGCAAGTGGACCAACAAAACAACGTGATGATTGCGTGTTTCGATAGTGTCAAGCAGCAAAACGTGTCCGCCCTCTGGGGGGAGTCGAGGAATCTTAGTCATTTTACCCGCCGGCTGTGTACCGCTAGTCCGGACGGAGTATCGCCGCCGACAGCGATGAGATTTTCAAGTGGAGTTCGCGTCGAGTTGGCGGCGACGCACATGTGCGCCAAAAGTTAATTCTACAACTGGAGCTAATTTAACGATTTTTGGTTGTGTTATTTCTGTGCCATGATGATACGAATTATGATGGTGATGATGATGATGATGATGATAATCAGCTTTTTGGCAAATTATGTTTATTTTAGGGGCCTACGCGAGGAAATTGCTTTTTGCAGAGAATTCGTCACATTTGCCGTTGTTAAGTGGGGGGTCACACAGTTAGAGGTAATAATTTTTTTGCCGTTTATTTTCGCTGATGTTGTTGGTAAATGGCGAAATGGTTAGATCACGACTTTAATATAGTTCAACGTGGTCTGAGAAGAAACGCAACTGGAACGGTTTTCATTAAAAATTTCAACTATAACTTGTACAAATATGGACTCATTCATTGCACCCTTTTTCACCTGACAAGTAATTTCTATCTTCGTATAATGCCTTAATTAACCAAATAGTTGATAAAAAAATTGACCTGAATCAGATCACCTTTCGTAGATTAATCAGTAATCCAGACAAAACTAGACAAAGTCAGTTAGTCAGTTGTTGAAGAAAGGCGAGTTGAACAATGTTCAATATGGGCAAGCAGAGTTTCGAGTGTGATGCAATTGTAAGCTTATTAGCTTATGTTTTGCAAAACTGTCATTCTCTATCGCAGAATCTTCCACTAACACGCATAGGCTGAAATCACACCGAAGACTACAAAATAGCTCCGTTCAAAATCCTCAATGCATTTTCTGCGAATCGCACTTATTCCAATTTCGCGTTGTGCTGGTAGCACGTCTCGCCTCTACACGTCGCACCCAAGCAAATTCAACTCCAAGGCTTTCATTTTAATTACGGTAGCCGCAACTCCTTGGTTTCGCAGATAAACGGAGATTCCGCGACAATTTCGGATTGATTGTTCATTCACTATAAGCGCGAAATCAATTTCAAGCTGGCTGCGCGGATGGCCGCAGCGTGAAACAGAAGTGAATTCGTTAACTACTACACATGGGAGGAGAAGATAACTAAAGTCGCATAAATCGATACGGCGACGGAAACTGAAACTAAAAACACATTCCCGCCTCTTTCTTTTCTCCGCATCGATTCCGCAATTGGACACCGAAGATTGGGTGAAAATTAATAATATCTTTATTGGAACGGACCCTGGCGGTGGACTGGCGACGATCACTATCAGCGAGGAAGGATACCACACGATTGGAGCCCATTCATCAGTTTCGGGAAATATTAATTTATTGTTGGTGGGCGTTCGAGGAAATGTTGCATGTTGAGCGCGGGAAGAGGTATGAGGCTCTCTTGTAGGGGTGTGCTTGATTCGAAATCGAAAGTCTCGAGCATAATTATTAATTTGTCAAGTTCGGACGAAGGGTGCAAAAACAAAGTAACAAGGCAACGAAGGTAACATAGTTTGCTTATCCCCGTGATCACAAAGGAGTTGGTTGCATAAGATAATGAATCGGTTCTCTTTTGGGGCGGTGAATTCGCCAATGAGTCTACAAATATTGATATTGAACTTTCCAGACAGGCTGATGGCCGTAATTAGTGTAGGGATTATTGATTGCGTTAACTTTCTCCTCTCGTAATTGCTTGATCGCTGTAGTACGTTTCGCCACTCGTAAATGTTTCGAAGAGATTGTTGATTTTTTATCTCTTGTGCAGGCAAATTTTCACAAGTGAAGACTCGTCTCGTAAATTTTTTGGAGCTAAAATAAAACAAGATATGCCACTAGATAACGTAAAAAGGGTGAGGTAAAGTGATCGAAAAGGTCCACAAAAAGTGATCGATGAAAAATTCAAACTTATAATCAACTTAACATTTTTTAATTTGAGAGTTGTACCACTGGAGCTGTAGGTCCTCGAAATGGCTCCCCGTCAGAATCATACACTACAGTTGCAGACGAGACAGGCAATGGCGCCCACCAAAACACTGCTTTAGACCAGTTGTAGTGGGACGTGATTCTGAATATGATATTTATTGTACGGTTCAGGTATGTTCGGACGTAGGGACTTCGAGATCGCGTGTATCATCGCGAAGGGCTCGAGCATTTGTACGTTAACGTGTTCGATCACGTGTGCGTTTGTATGTCGCGTGTGCTAACGTGTATCTGACCGTGAATCTGATATTTAATTTTTCGTGTACGGTTCAGATTCTATTACTATTACTAGAGTTCCCAATCATGTCCCCATGGAACGTGTTGTCTACAGGATATGAACTTTATGTTTTGATTGGTACAACTGAATGTATGAACCTAACTTGCTAGAATGGAGCGTAAAGATTTCCGGACGTGATCGATTCATGATCGCGTGTGTGGGTTCGCGTTTGAGACCGCGTTTGTAACTTCGTAAGTACTAAAACGATCACATTGTTACCGGAGTATTATAAAGTTTGCGCGATCGCGAACGTAGGTGTGTGTAGATGATTGCGAAGAGCTTAAGCCTTCCTATGTTGACGTATTTGTCGCGTGTGCTCGCGTGTATGTGACTTCGTGTGAATAAATTCAATTTTGTAACCCTGTGGACATTCACATATTCGCATGTGTTCTTGGATGGTCACGCGGACCGTCATTCCGAAATTTAGTTTACGGAGTTCCCGGTTATGTCGCCATGGAACGTGTTGTCCAGTGGATATGAAAGCTTTCTTTTTAATTGATTCAATTAAATGGATGGACCTAGACTTCTGGAATCGAGGATAGAGACTTCCGGACGTGACCGATTCATGATCGCGCGAGTGCGGGGGACTGTAGGTTCACGCTGGAGAACGCGTTTGAATGTTTATAAGTGCTGATACGTTCATATTATCACCGGGATGTTATCATGTCTGCGAGAGCGCGGGTGTAGGTTGCGTGGATGGTCGCGAAGGGCTCAAGCATTTGTATGTTTGTTTGTCGCGTGTATGTGACTTCGTGTGTATAAATTCGATTTTTATGTCGCCATGGAACGTGTAGTTTAGTGGAAATGAGTTTAAAGTCATCTTTTTCATTGGTCCACCTGAAGGTATTGGACTTATGGTACTAGGGCCGAGAATAGGGGTTTCCGGACGAAACCGATTCAAGATCGCGCTAACACGGGCATTTGGAGGTTTACTCTTGAGACCGCGTTTGTGAATTTAAAAATGCTAAACCGTTCACTTGGTCACCGGGGTGTTATCCTGTTTGCGAGATCGTGGGTGTGGTTGTGCGTGGATGATCGCGAAAGACTTGAACGTCTGTATGTTGACGTTTTTGTCGCGTCTGCTGATGTGTATGTAACTTCGCGTGGATACTAGTTATTATTTCTATTAGTCCAACTGAAGGCATGAGTTTGGGCTACTAGGATCAAGGGTAGAGACTTCCGAACGTGACCGATGCAAGATTGCGTGAGTAGTGGCTTGAGATCGCGTTATTAAATTTTTAGATGAAAATGTTCACCTAATTACCGGGGTGTTTGAATGTTGGCGAGATCGCGGGCGTTCGAATTTGTGATCAGGTTTGTGTTACCGCGAAGGCCACGTTTGTTCGTTGGGAATGAGCGATTGTGAGTGTATATGAGAGAATAAGCAATTTGTGTTAGAATGGATCTAATTTAATATATGAGCGACCGAAAATAAAGGTCGCAAGGATAGAACATGCTTCGTAAAACCCGTTTCAAATATATTAGAATATAAAACCCAGATATAAACTTCAAACATAAAAATCGGACTGGGACTTTCGTTTGTAAGAGTCGGATAAAAAAACCTTCAGTGAAAAAACCGGAAAATAATATATCCGATTCTTACAAAGTAGTTTTTGTTAGCCGAATTTTAATCTTGAACATCAAGATATACGGATGCTCCTACGAGCGAATTATTTATTTTTAACCGGTTTTTATACTGGAGGTTCATCCTTGCCGAGTTTTACGGGTGAGAACTTTTTAAACGATTTTTATACTGAAGAATTTCTGTCCGATTTTAATGATTGAAGTTTATTTCCGATTTTTATATTCTAATATCTTTGAAACGGGTTTTGCGAAGCATGTACTATCCTTGCGACTTTTATTTTCGGTCGCTCATATAGCAATAAAAGAAGGGTGACTCCACAGAGAACTTGGCCCATTATTCCAGAACCAATTTTTGTAGTTTTTGTGTTGATTTGGTCCCCCAATTTTACGGCGATTTACCAAAAACCCATACCCTCGCTACTGTTAGATATAAAAATATATCTAGTAAATCCATGTTTACGACTTCTTGAAATACAAAATGGAGATACTACTTGTGTTCACAAGCAAACAATTAATCAAAGGGTGATGTCCCGCAAGCACAGAAGTTCCGGTTACTGATGAGATTGTACCGTAAAATCAAAACATAGTTCGTTTACAAGCCAATGCACTGTACTTTGTTTTATTACTCTCTAATAATAAAATTGGAATACACTGGAGCTATTTTGAATAAACCATACAATACGTGCCACTTTTTTTGCTTTTGTCTCATCAGTACCTACAATTTGACTACTTTACTACTCAGTTATCCCCTCAAAAAATAATATAACAAGGTAAAAGTTGTCTGCTTTTGGAGAGAAACCATTCAAGAAATTTAAAAGGAAACCTATTTTAGCGGCAGCATTGCCAAATAAGTGATTTTTCATTTTAAAAATATAATTTCATCATTCACTTTTTACACAATACACTCAAAATACCACGATAATTTGGGCCAATTTCGAAATACAAATTTGACATCTTCAACCAACTTTTCGAACGAGTCTCATTTCTGAAGATACAAAATCCTAATCTACTCAAGGTATCTGAATATATTGACTCTTCATACTGACCGTTAACAGAAAGTTGCATTAAGATGTTGGTTGCAATACGGCAAAAAGGGCTTATTGGGTCTTCTTCATGTTACATGCTTTTTGCTATCCGCCCAAAACCAAATTTAAGCAAGTATGTAAATAAGTCAATAAATATAATTACTTTAATATTTTCAAAAAATGGTCAATAATGACGCGGGTCACGACCAATGCGTTTCTACTGGGGAAAGAATGAAATGTTAGTACGCCACTCGCTGTTGATAGAGACTGGAATTACCTCTGCATCTTAACAATTATTATGGAAAAGGAATTGTGTTAGAAGGAACGGGAAAACATCAAGGGGTATGTCTTGGTACACAATCGATCTTAGCAATATGCACGAAAGTCGTACGTGATCAATTTTCGAAAATTTCGATCTAGTAATTTTATCTTCGGAAAGTCTGAGCTGATGTGAACTGATTGAGTTATGAGCATTTGGGCTTTTAATTCATACCGCATTTCTTCAGACATCATTTCTAGATATTTTTGATTTAGCAATCTTGCGAAAAAAAATTATCGATTTTATTCATTAAGAGAATTTGAAATTATTTTGAGCGGCCAAAAATAAGGGGGTTGGCACCGCGTCGAGGTAAGAGATAGAACATATAGTCCTTGTTTTAACGTGCGTCTTGTTTTTTTTGCTTTTTTTAAGGTTTTTTAGAACGTGTCCAATGGGAAATAGAAAGAATGAACCGGAAAGGGTGACAATTCATCTTTTATTGGACACACTGGGAAAAGATGTGTCTTCAAGCAAGAATCGAACCTCCCAGTCTCTAGTGGGGTGCGTTAACCACTCCGCCATCGAGAAACTGTGACGATGTCATCACAGATTCCCAACAGTATCGTGATCCCCGACACAGTCCCAATCCCTAAAGTGGACCGATCTACCCCCAAAGCCTCTCATAAGCGAATCGTCATCGTCCCTTCTCAGACAAAATTCACTCGTTAGTCTATTTTTAGCTGCTGTGGATCACGTTATCTGAGGGTCGATTCCTGCTTAAGGACATATCTTTTCCCAGTGTCCAGTATGATAAAAATCTGTTAACATGCACACGCCCGGGCGTTTCGCGACAATGCAAACCTGGGCCGAAACGCGAAATGTAATCACGATCTTCCAAGCACACCTGCGTTAGCGATCTCGCAAACATATTAAAAACCCGGCGATTAACACAAACGTGTCGGTCGCTTTGACTTTATAAACGTGGTCCTAAACGCGGACATATGAACGCTTGTTTCCACGCGATCAAAAAGTGTCCGTACCGTACATTCAATTTCACTATCAGCACGACCCTCTGCAATTGACCTTAAGCAATGTTTTTTATTACGATAACTGTATTTTGGGATCGGCCCAAAATACCTTTAGATACTTGAGATGTTGGTTAAAGTCTGCGCTCTTAGCAACGTGAATGGACCCTTGATCTAGTCTTCGTCAACGATTTTGATTGAGCCTCCTACATCTATACTCAACGTAGACCCTCACAATCCTTCGTTTTAAGATCTGATACACGTTCTGACGACGGGGACATTTTTGATTTCGATTACATATACAGAGATTCTTCGCCGTAATGTTCCTAAAAACGTGCCAGCCAAAAAGCAGATTATAAGTTTCCGAGGTTGAATGCTCAGGTTGATCGCCTACGTAACGTACTCCAGAAACTTCAAACACGGTCTAGGCCCGACGACAGCACTACACTTTCCTACTAAATGTACGAAATCGGCCAACACTTGCTTGATCCAGTTTAGAAGAGATGTTAGATGTAACACGTTGCTTCGACAGAATTACGCATTAGTTGGCAAACTGATTCGCACCGAATGGGCTCGGACCGTCATTATCCAATCACGAATGCGTCATTTTTGATCATTTCAACGTCTCGCTGGATACCGACACGCATCCTAATCCCATATCTATGAACTAGAACCGCTACGGAAAGTGCTTGGCGATTAGGTTGTATGGGTATTTTCCTGATTCAATTTTCGAGGGACTTGAACGAGCTTATGAAAAAAATAAACCTCAATTATAATAACAGCATACCAAGTGGCTTAGCGGCTAGAGGAACCCCTTGGTGAAATGCCGAACTTGCTAGCCTCAAAAAATACGAGAAGAGCGCAAACGTAGAGATCAAAGACATATAAGTCAGCACGCAAGGTTTACAGAAATCTTCTTCGATCGTTTGAGCAAAGCCTTTCTCCAAATGTCTCAAGTCTCAACGAGGTTAGTGGATTAAATAAGTTGCTATCGAAATCGAAAAACGTTCATGTCATTTCAGTTATAATTGCTAACGGTGAATTTTCGCCTGACAAAGGCGAAGTCTTTTTTACACACACCCACACACACTTTTCAGGCCTTAGAGAGCAATAACTGACGATCGCCCCTAAGTTCTTTGTGGTTGAAAGTTTTGCTCCGTATAAGCCTCCGAAAATGATGGAATTATCCAAGTCCTAATTTAAAGAGAATAGAACTCTTCAAGCATATTTTGAGCAAGATTCGCTCTAGGGCTGCATCCAAACATGTCAACTATTAGCCTAGCTTGCAAACTTGCATTCAAGCAAAAACTTTTTTAACGGAAGTGGTTCCGAACATTCCAAAGAATTTGTTGCATTTTTTCAAACTCAATTGTCACATGCGATTCAGCGTGCTGAGTACTATTCGTGTGATCTTTGTGAATCCGATTACGGAACTTCATATTATTTGATATATAACTACCCTGCAGAAATGCAATTATAAATCCGGATTTTTGGCTATCCATACATAGATAAACCTATGTTCAGATAGCTAAAACTCAAATATATGCTATTGTTTCTAACGCAATGTGGTAAGGAGCCACGGAGTTTGCTGGGAAGTTCTGAGAACCAAGTTATTTACAGAAAAAATACAGCAGTATCTTTGCAGCACCGACCTGCGACCGATCTTGGGGATTTCTAGTGAAAAATGTCTCTAAACTATGGTTTCCAAAAAGTCACGGCGAAAATCTATAAACCTAAATCGGTTTAAGACGAATTTGGATGACAATAGCTATTCCGGGGCACTGTCGTTCTGTTATCTCAATATCCCCTCGGGGTTGTTGATATATCGGCTCATCGAGTAGTGTCTTTTATTTCCTTAGGAGTGATGAATACTTCCATCTTGTCTATGTTCGCTGTACTCTTATTTTCCTTATGCCTAACCTTATCACTTCCCCAAACCTTCCCACCGGGTAAATGATAAAAAGACAAATCACGGCAATGCACAAGTCGTGGGAACGTGCAATTCGAGCCAGTCGCCTCTTCCCTTGCTATTTTTTTGTTTTTTTGTTCTTGATCCTTGCGAGAACGTGGGCATAGATGTGCGTAGATGATCGCATGTTTTCGTTTGTGCCCAGGTTTGTATTATCGCTAAGGAAACGAGCGTTTGAATTTGGATCGCGTGGGCATTTGTATGTCGCCTTTATAAATTCATGTGTGTTTAAAACCGTGTGGCCGTTTGCATATTCACGAGAGTTTCAGAATGTGCGCGCAGATCGTGATTCTAAAGATTAATTTTGAGTTTACGGTTGAATTGATAGAAGTAAGTTCTCCATGAAATTTATTGTCTATACATATGAGCGTAACTTTTTTTGATATTCGTCCAACTGAAGGCATGGACCTAGACTGCCAAGCTAGGCTATTGGATATGATCGATTCATGATCGCGTGGGAACGGTCATGGGTGTCATGGTCGAAGGTATGCGTGAACGGCCTCGTATTATGGCTAAATGCACGAGCGTTTGTATGTCGTTGTACGCGTTCTTTTTATCTTGAGAGCTTTGGCGTGTCATGTATACAGGCTAATCCATTCAGCGTATGGCAGGAATCAAGTCTGAGTTCAACCCTTAAGGGGTTATATACAATGTTGGAACACAAAAAACCGAAAAAAAAATTTATTGAATATTCTGAAACTACCTACTTTTGAAAATATCTGTGCAAAATTTCATCCAGATCGGAGCACCAGATTTCAAACAACAGCCGTTCGCAGCGCGCAGGTTTTTCAATGAGTGAAGTTAACACAAAACTTTAAACGTAATTATCTCGGAACTATGTTTTTTGAAAAGTACCGTTGCGGTGAAAGTAATATCTCAAAAACTATTCATCCGATCTTCATAAAAAAAATTAGAATTGTTTGTATTAATATTCTCGTGTACTTAAACGGTTCCTTTTTCATCCTATAATTTTTGATTTTTCGCAATGATTTTTTGTTTAAAATTAAACACCAAGAAACTCAATTTTTTGGTCAACATGTTTTTTTATCGGAAAATAAAATTTTATTGGGAAACCGATCCGTTCAAGTACACCACAATCCATTTTTCTTAAAAATCTTTTCACTTTTTTGATTTCTGCTGAGCGGTTCGGCTTGGAGAACGTTCACCGCAAGCCTCTGCCAAAAACACGTTTCGGGGGATAGGCCATAACTTCACTAACCTTCAATATTTTTTTTAATTCAATCTGTTTTTTCGAAGTTCGATAGTACTACTAACGAACTGTCTTTCGCTTTTTCAAATAAAATTTGCATAAAACGCTTTTAAAAAATCACGAACTTAGCTCACTTTTTCGCCACAACTTTGTATTAAACCCCTTAAATGCATGAATTTCATTTTTCTTTGGTACTCATTTTTCGGAATGCATACGATCTATACCTTTTGTTTGGGCTTTATATCACAAAATTCGGTATGTTGCCAAATGGTAATAGTATGCATTTAAGGGTTAAGAGTTGTATGAAAGCAGTTGAGCAAATTCAAACAATCCATCGATGAATTATTTGTAGTACAACAATACCAAATAAACAAATAGGTAAAAAATTAAGGTTCGAGGCGGCTTCCTTGAGGTGAACCTGATAAGTCGAGGATTTGTCTTGAAGATCCCCAATAACATGTTTCTAACGGTCTATTCGTTCCTATTTACAACACTTTAAACCTAAATTGAACTGACCTTGGCATAATCATCAAAAACATAGTCTGATTAGAATAAATGGTGGAAAGGTACAAAAGTAGTCGACCTTTAGTTGGTATTTTTTATTCGTGCATTTAAAAAATGGAATACTTCTCATTTTGAAGGAGTGTTTCCTCTGTTTTCTTTTTGCCACTTTTCATTCAGTTGTCAAAATGACGTCGAAGCAAAAGAGCAGCGTATCAAAATGTTGTACTGAAATATAAAAAATCCCAAATTACTAGCACGCGGATTTGGAAAAATCGTCTGTGAAAAACGTTATTAAAGCGTTCCTGTCTAACAACTGCTAGGAAGCCGGGATCAGACAAACAAAGCAAACGAGCAAGAAAAACACCACGAATAAAGCAAGAATGTGTAAGTTGTATAAACCAATGTTGAGCAAGTTTAATTGCGTCGTATTGGATGATGAAACATACTTCAAGGTGGATTTACAAGTAGCTTCCAAGAGTTTTACACGGCTACCGGAAAAAAATTAAGGTTCAAGTTAAATTTAATCATAAAAAGTTATCAGTTTCCGAAAAAATATTTGGTTTGGCAGGTAATTTGAACATGTGGGCTGAAAGGTGATTTTTTTATGACAACTGCCACAACCAATTAAATATGTAATTTTTTTAAAATTTCGATTATAGAGGTTTTAACCTTAGAGTCATTCGGCTCTTTTTCGGGTTAGGGAAATCTCTTTAGAAAAATCTCTAACCCTATGTGCGGGGTTGGGATTCGAACGCAGGTGAGCTGCATACAAGGTAATCGATTTACCAACTACGCTATGCCTGCCCATCATATGTATATTATGAAATGGCTGTTCGGTACTTTTTTGGTCAGAGCAAGTTTCTTGTTACTACGGGAAATGATTCAGGAACGGTAAACCTCCAACAAGGTGTAAGTCCCAAAGACAAAAATCTGCGCAATTGAAAAATATTCAGCAGCAATCGTTACGATAAACTTCAAGGAAACTCAGAAAATAGAAATAAGAAACAATTCAAACCAAATTGACGTCGAATATAGTTGACACAACAGGGCTACAAAATTGGTTAAAATCTGTAAAACACAATTCACGATGGGCACATCGAAAGCTCAATATTTTTTTATAATTTTCTGTCAACGATTTTCAAGAAATATAGTTGGTCCATGGTATATAACAAGATAATCAACGTGTACTTAATAATTTTTAACCAATTTCTTACCGTTCCACCCTTTATTTACGGATTTTTAGAAAGGCGCAAAACAAACAAATCCCAGATTGAGATAAGCATGTTGATCACAATACCCACTGCTGCAGCATGCTGATTGAAATATGCACAGATCTGACCATTCCGATAAATACTCAGAAAACAGATTCAATATCGCACTGTAACAAAACAATGTCCAAAACTGAATTCATAATGAGTTCTCGGTTTTGAACCGCTCCAGCAAGTATGGGTCATGGGAGGAAACAGAGAGAATGCAGTAGAGCATTGCACGAAACGAGGCTTTGCGCCGACAGACAAGCATCGCAAACGTAACCTTAATCGGCTCAACCAGGTACACATAAAACAAACGTACGAATGAATAAACGAACACACACACAAAAACGTTCCTGTTCTTTTTTTTCGCGTGTGCATAATGACCGTAACTTACGGTAATTAAAATCTAGATAGCGGATCAGCTATGTCACAACAATGCAGCAGGATTGCTGCTCGTGCACGCTGGTTGATGCCTCATTTAATGTTTTAAGGTTTAGTAATTCATCGTAAAAGAAGGCAATTCGACCCAGTAAACTAGTTTTGTTATGATAATAGGATACTTGCCAGAGTTTAGACGTTTATGAACAGTAACCAAGTTAATCCAACTCGCGTTATTGGGACCCTAAATGAACAGAATTTGGCGTTTCTAAATGTTATGCAGTGCGACTTCCTGAAGGTACACCGTACAACATTTTAATAGGATTCAAGGCTTGAAAAATTCCGAAAAATTCAAAAACCCAAGGCAAATCAATTTCAAAACCAAAAACACCACGCGCCGCTATGATTAATCGGTAACGTTCGTGGGAAACCGAAACCATTTTCTGTTCTAGAAAACCCTCACACGCAAGCAGAACCTTTGTTATGAAAATATTTCTACCGTTGTTGTCTATTTCACCGATTAGCCGCTGCCACATCGCAGTCCAGGCACCATGCCACCGTCGGTCGAGTTTTAATCCATTCGCAAACAGGAAACTTACCTGGAAAAAGAAGAAGAAAAAAATCGGAATTAATATTAATGGTCAGGTTGAAATTACGCTCATGAATCGTGTTGATTTGTAAATAATGGTTCGCTAGAGAGCAAACGTTCGCGGCCGCCGCTTAGTGGGTGGATGGGCGGATGGTTGGTTGCTTGGTACGTTGGTCAGCGCGGTAGCAAATGAGAGGAAATTAAAGCTTCGTGAGTGAATGTTTACAGAATGTTACAAACATTAAAATTAATCGCATTGGTTGTTGTACACCGGTTACCGTTGCTTTATGAGTTGGTTGTTTAATTTTTCATCAGAACTTCTCTGGGGGAAAACTGAAAGGTCGGTGTTGAGGGCTGAATTTGATTAACGTTGGATAGAGTTGCCGCTATGCGGGTCAATTTTAATTCCTCTTTCAGACATAGCGATGGAAGTTGCACATTCCACACACTACCATCAATGTTGATTGAAAAAATAACTGGTACGGTGGGTACGCGTCGAGAAATTCTCTAAAAAAAGTTTGAATCTCTGTCTACTACTCTACTACAGTCCCACCGTGTCTGGTTCAATTTTAATCCGATTCCATCAATTCTAACTACCGGACTAACGTCCGAGATTTTTTGACAATATTGAAGCAGCCTGGTTAAGACTGACTGAGATAGAAAAGTGTTGTCTCTATTGTGGTAGTACCCTGTGGTACTAGACCCGTGCGAAAATTACTTCCCCTGAGAAAGATTCTCCTCGAGGTGAAACGGATGTTGACATAAAATCGCCCTCCTCGACCGCACATTTATCCATGCTCCTCAATTGGATCCACGCCACGAACAAACAATCTAAATATTTTTAAGCTTCAAAAGCTCTGACTGAACGGAACGACAATGAAAGTGCCTTTAAAGAGGCATTGCCGCGTGTACGTACCTACACACGAGGTTGAGATTGACGGTGTGGTAACCGATTCGATTTAGATTTACGAGAATCTATTGAAGCACGCGATTGACTGTTTTAAGGACCCCTTGCTAGTTCAGCTAGGATACTGGAATGTAAACTGATTGTAGTAATAAGGTTCGTTGTGGGAAATATGGCAGGAATCATGTGAATTATTGTCGTGGAAGGGATGTTGAAAAATGTCTCTGGGGAAAGTCCAAAAAATAAATCAATATACCTCGGGTAAAAAGAGCGCGTAGAAAAACTGAAGTGTTCCCTTCAGCGACGCTCGGTTTTCTTCCAGTCAAAATATATCGCATCTAAAGTTTTTCCGATCATTTATTCAGTTAAAATATTCCGAAAAACAAATCAGTTCATGGTAATTGACTTCGAAATGATCGCTTTGTTATAAGTTCATTTATTTATACGGATGATTCTAGACCGATTAGCAGCCCTCAAAAGTTTGTAGGCAGTACAATTATCTTTCAGGATCTCAATGCTAGTAATGTTCTTACGCCTAGAGTGTCACATAATGCAACAAATAATAACAAGTGGTACTGTCAAAAAATCTCATACACTCTACACGGACGTTGGTCCGATAGCTATACTTGATCGGCTTAGCTCAACATTGGAGCAGTCACTCCTGAAGGGAATAGGAATCGTGACTGAGGAGTAAGCCGAAATAGTTTTTCAAAATTCTTTCTGTTTTTTGAGCAGTCTAGTTCGCATGAAAAATAGCCTTGATTTTATGGTTTTGATACGATTGTGTATGTTGTTAACTATATTTACGGATTTTTTCGATTCCCGAAGTCAAAACTCTTCGCAGAATTTGTCAGCAAAATTGGACTGAAGTGCTTCAAATCAATTATTTCAAACAAAACTTCGAACATGTGAATAGCACAGATTTAGCTCGATAGTACAATTCTAATGTTGAATGAAATTTTACAAAAACAATAATT
This sequence comes from Topomyia yanbarensis, assembly GCF_030247195.1. NCBI lineage: Eukaryota > Metazoa > Arthropoda > Insecta > Diptera > Culicidae > Topomyia > Topomyia yanbarensis. Next base: position 32,064,539 of record NC_080671.1, on the reverse strand, counting down.
ATCATAGATCTGAATTGAGCAGTCATAGTCTTAAATATCACAACAAGGGTTCCAGGTCAATTGGCCGAAAACCATGTGGCGGAATAGGCCATTTAGCCGAATGTCGTTTGACCGAAAGGGTCATTTGATCGAAATAGCAATTTGACCAACAGATATTTGGCAGAAAGGATCATTTGGCAGAAAATGTCATTTGGCCGAAAGGGTCATTTGGTCCAAAATGTCATTTGGCAGAAAGGGTCATTTGGCCGAAAGGGTCATATGGCCTAAAGGGTCATTAGGGCCAAAGAGGTCATTTGGCACAAATAGCCATTTGGCCGAACTGGCAATTTGGCCGAAAGGGTCATTTGAACGAAAGGGTCATTTCGCTGCATAGGTCAATTGGCCGAAAGAGTCCTTTGGCCGAAAGGGTTATTTGACCAACGGGGTCTTTGGTCGAGTCATTTGACCGCCAGAGTCATTTGGCCACAAGGGCTATTTCGCCGCAAGGGTCATTTGGCTGAAAGCGCCATTTCACCGCAAGGTTCATTTGTCCGAAAGGATCCTTTCGCCGAAAGGATCATTTGGCCGAAAGGGCCTTTTGGCCTAAATCGACATTTGACAGAAAGGGTCTTTTGACCGTAAGGGTAATCAAGGATCCCAAGGATCTTTTGGCCAAAAGGGTCCTTTGTTCGAAAGGACAATTTGACTGAAAGGGCCATTTGGCTGAAACGGTCATTGGCTCGAAAGTCATTTGTCCGAAAGAATCGTTTGAGTGCCTTTAATCCAGGTTCCATTTAGTCAGATGCCATGTGACCGAAAGCTAGTTGATCAAAGGTAATTTCCATATTAGCTTTTCAAAAGAGCTAACAGGATTTGTAAACAAACTTTATCCGTGTGGGATTGATATTGATTCAATAGTTTTTTTTAAACACAAGCAATGTATCGTTTCACTGAAGTGTTGTGACGCTGGATTTCAAACTGTATCGATATCGGATGGATAATTTGGATCTGATTAACTGATGTTGAAAAGCACAATTAGAGATAAATAATAAAACGAACCTGGTTTATTCGATTTAATCAGTCTATTGAATTCGACCAAACTTAATAAAACCAAACTGAACAACTGATGCAACTACAGTGTGGCATCTAATCTTGCCTGGTTTAGGAGCTAAACAGGCAAGCAACCAAATCTTCACATGCAAAATATCATTTCTTCTACTGTTGCGATACGACAAGCCAAAGCCGCAATATGATGCGATGCGAACGCACTGAGTTACTGTAAATTTTTCGAAATATCCCCGTCAGACTATATATTCGTGAATTGGAACAATTGTTGACGGTTGTTATGAAGCTTACCGTAGCAGAAGCAACGGCAATGCAATTTCACCACTTACGGCATTCGGTCACTGATTATGTTCAAAGCCATAAGCCTCGTTTGTTTCTAGTACGTCTGAATGATTGTTTAAGCATTTGAAGTTATTTTGTATTACCAATTATAAAAATAACTCAGGATTGAAAATTTAAGGGGTCTTCTGATTATGCGGTTTCAAAAAATTAATTTTTCAAAACTTTTAGGGAATCTATACCTAAGGGAATATCTATGACGAATAAATCGTAAGCTTCATTAATCATATTTCATTTAAACTTTTATCTTTGAACGCGATTTTCCAGAAGTCGTGTTTTCGTTAGTGTTGGCAAGCTCCTTTCTAAAATATTTAGAATATCGAGTGTTTATGAGTGTCCATTTGTTGAGCATAAGTTTCGCTATGACGTGACACGAGCTGTTTGGGATATTTTTGATTTTACAGCTTTTTTATAACAATTATAAAAATTATTATAGAAATATCGCATTTTTCAGTTTGAACCGATTGAACCGTAGAAAGCATGCCACAAAGCCATTTTTTTGCTAAGTCGTTGTTACAGGCATTTCAAGATCAAGATTGTACGTAAATAAATACTTTGAATTTCAAAATCGGAAGAAGAGGAGTTGACTAACAAAATAAAAACTGCATTAAAATATCTTTAGTAGTTTCATTGCAATCCAAACGCTCGAAAAGCGGGCTCGTAACCAAAAGACCGCCATAGGCAAAATAAAAAAAAGTCGAGAAAGTGGCTAAATATGGTGTACGTTAAGGTACTGACTTCAATCACGACATTCTTTTTAGGGCAATTTTGCTGGAGCAGTAGAACTGGGTTCTCGGAGGGACTCTCCGTCAGATTCACTTACTACAATAGCAAACGAGACGGAAAATGGCGTTTTCAAAATCGCGGGAATAGGTGTGCATGGACGATCGTGAAGGGCTTGAGCGATTGTATGTTAACGCGCATGTATGTAAGCTTCGCGTGTATAATTTCGATTCAATAACAGTGTGACCAATTGCAATTCGCGAGGGTCTTGAATCTGACGCGTAACATTAAGTGTACAGTTAAGACGTTAAAAGAGAGTGAGTTCCCTCATATCACTAGAGTTCCCGGTCATGTCGACCTGAAAAACCTGTTGTCTAGTGTATATGAGCGTTTTGTTAGAGTAGTCCTACTGAAGACCTAAGCTGCTAGGACTGACACTAGGGTCTTCCGGGCGTGACAGATTCAAGATCGCGTGGGAACTCGCTCGTTTGCACTTGAGATCGCGTTTATAAATTTCAAAGCGTCGAAAACTTCATCTAGTCACAAGGTCGTTTGTATGTTTGCGAGATTACAGTGGATAATCGTAATCGCATGTTTGCCGTTGTGATCAATGTTGTATTGTCGCGTAGGACTCGAGCGTTTGCATGTTGCCGGGTATATCAACTTGAAAATTCGCCTGCGCTTTTGAATATTCACCCGATCTGCAGATTTTGAGTTTGTAAATCTAGAAAGAAGTGCGTTTCCCCCGAATCAGTTGAGTATCTGTTCGTGACGCCCTGAGACTTCTAGTGTATAATAGTTTGTTTTTTTGAGACAAGACTGAGGGCTTCCGTACGTGACCGATTCGTAAGGAATTCGAAAGTGCTAACATATCGTCTTGATCACCGTAGCGTTTCATGTATGCGAGATTACATGTCTAGGTGTGCACGGATGATCATGATTGCATGTTTGCATGCGTGACCAGATTGATATTGTCGCGAAGGCACAAAGTTGTTTTAGGTTACCGTGTTTGATCATTTGGTTTTTTTTATTTGGTTTTTTTTATGAGCTCCCCGTTTTCACTGGAGTCCCCAATTATGATGTTGGTGAAACTTGTTGTTTAGTGAATAAAAGTTCCGTGTTTTTGAGTGGGAGCTCCCAGTCGCGTATCGTCAAAAATGAAACAACCAAGAAAGAAACAACAAATTAATTAGAGATATATTCTGGAAAAGCTAGATGGACGTAAATTACAATATATTGCACAAAGACTTTAGATATTGTGACAATCGTGTGAAGAGCGACAAAAAATAATATAAATCCAATCAGTCTAAGGGGGGGGGGACTAAAATTGTGTAATTAGACTTTATATAACATTGAAGGATACCATGTTAAGCACTTTTAAACTCAAGAATACTACAATTACTTGAGCTTATGTTGAAATTGCTCAGAGAACCTATGGATTATAACACCTGGAAGTCTAAATCACCCTTCAATGTACAACTCCTAGTAATCCCAAGGCGTTTATTGATAGATTTCGGCACCGACCAGGCCCAAACGTAGATAACGGCAGAATAGGGTAGGAATGTTAGCCCGATACATGTTTTTGCTACAAGCTGTATATACTACTGCACACTCCACAAATGTTACGGAAGTAGGGAAATGGTTAGTATGTGCAAGAGTTCATGCGTAATTAAATATACGTTTTAAGAATATTGTAAAGGTGAATTGGAAGAAGCTACCGAAAAATTGAAAAAAATGATATAAGAAATAGGAAATAATTTTGAGCGGCCCAAAATAAGCATTAACTGTACTGAAAAAATTACTTTGTATGACGGTTCACAAATTTCTGAAAAGAGAAGCATGTAGGTTTATCACGAATAGACTAATTTACAAGCTTAGTGACAAAAATTAAAAATGGAGAAGAGAGTCGTGTTTTGGACGCTTTCTATTACAACGAAGCGAGAATTAAATGGATCAATTTTTGACTTTTGCAGCCGGATTCCACACGACCTCTAAGTTGGATTCGTTCTTCTAATGGACGCCAGCTACTTCAAGAATACTGAAGTATCTATTAAAACTAGTTTTTTCACAGTCACGTAATTTCGAAACCGTCAACTTTGAAGGTTTAGTGTCTTCAACGAAGTTTTGGAACATAATACAGCGTATTTCTTTTTCTATAATTTTGGTGAATAATCTCTCAAGAAGTACTTTTGAAAATCAACTCTTGAAAAAAAATATTTAGAGGCTTAGGATCTTTAGTAGAGCTGTTAAGAAATCTTTTAGAATTTTTTATTTCGACTAGTATGTAGGTACATTTTTTTTTACTTTTTAACTACATTCAGTTAGCTAGAGATGACTAAGTAGGGAAAGTTATGAAAATTTGGAGCCATAGTACTCAAGTGAGATCGGAAAACTAGAAGTGGCAGGGTCTTTGGAAGCAGGCTTTAAATCGTACGGACTAATCTTTTGTCTTCTGCTGGCAGGAATCGAGCCTAGACAGTGTTACTACTACTTGCGCAAGTCTACCAACATGTTGGCGCTTAATACCGTGAAAAGACAGACTTGTTCCTCTTTAGTATGAGAACCGACAAAAGAGAAGTCACATAAGATCACCATCAGAAGCCTGCCGACGATTCACAGCATCAATGAATAGTGCTGTTGTTCATGAATGTTTGCCTGTCAAATGTTGTAAAGAATGGTATTAGAAACTACTTTACGTAAAACAATAGACGGTCCCTGTATACATTTCCTTGTTTACATCATAAGATGTTCGCCATAGGTTGTTTTATCAATAATGCTATCATCAGTTATTGGAATCAAATCAATCATCTTCTCTTCCATCTGACATGAATAGGTGCATATTTGAATACGTTGATACTACACAATCAACAAAAGGATTCAGCGAACTAAAAAAATGTTGGCAAATGTTGGGTTATATTGAAGTTGACCAATTGATCTGGAACCGATGAGATTTCATAACTTCGAGACAAAACTGTGTACACCAGTCGAAAACATGTGTTCAGATTTTGAGATCTGCATTAGTTGTGTAGTGGGCTGTTACTGAGTTATGTTTAGATCGGAGTTGCGGTTCCGGAGATGTGCATCTGAGTACAGTCACGTATGAAATACCTATAAACACAGTGAAAAATGATTTGACTCCAGTATAATGTATATCAAAAAGTATTAATTTACAGGCATACGACCACATTGACCCTTTTCGACGGGTACCCCGGACGATGTTAGTCTGAATAGAGTATCAAATAGGATGGTATATGAAAAATTAAAACACATCGTTGCTGGTAGCACATTACGTCTAAAAATTCTTCCTATCATTTTCTGTCAAAAAATATTGGTTCACTTATTTTCAAAAGATTCTTAATAACCTCGTATCTTACAAAGTTGCCGCAATCCTTCATTCGCTTGGGCCAGAACATTAAGTGCACACGTCAATCAAAATCCAGAAAATCTTGTTTAGGCGCAAGCACAAGTCTAACATAAGCCTGCTACTTTTCAACTCTGCTAAAATGGAACAATTCTAAAACGCATTACCCAACCACAACTGCTTCTACAACACCAACAACTGCAATCGACTAGGGCTAGTGAGGTGAAATATCATCCAATTAAGAAAATTATGTTCCCACTTGGCACGTCATCGCCGCAACGTCTGTTTCTAGATAGATATGCACAACTAGGCGTCAGAGGCCCCCGCAGCCAACGACGTCGATGACGCGTGAACAAATTGCAATCTCCGTTCGTTCGTTCGTTCGTCCGTCCATTCGTCCAGCACCGTAGGGCACAACGGCAACGGCGGAAGCCACTTACACCCGAACGACCAAGTTTCTATTCCCCAAGACTCCATTACGTGGCCCGGGAGTTTGATAACGAGCGAACTCGAAGGAAAAGTGTGGGCACAGGTTATCTCTCGTTTCTATGACCCAGCCCTTCGGAATTGAGGCCACGATCGAGATTATTGTGTAGCGCGCTCGCTCTTACACCAACCAACAACCATTGTTAGTGGGCGCACAGGGAAGGCGAGCGAGGAAATTAATTTTTAAATTAGATTCGCGTTATTTCAGCGACTGAGATATCGCAATTCATTAAATAAACCGCTCCTTCTTATTGAACCTGGCGGATGGAGGAGGATAAATCTATGCTGCCGCCTTCTGGGCAGAACAGAAAACAAGCCACAACCCGTCCGTCCGTCCGTCCAACTCAATTAAAGTATCGTGGGCTAAGGGTCCTAACGGTTCTTTCGCCTCCGGTTGGCTTGCGAGAGGGAAACGGTAAGCTAACTAGGCTCGTGCTAGTTACAGTGAGTAAATTACTCTGAAAGGGGATTTGTTCCTGTAATCATCGCGATGCTGATAAGGTTTTCGGTTTTGTAACCGAAAAGTTGTCGAAGGGAAAGGAACAAATGGGCAACCCGAAATTCCTATTGGATGGTTACAATGACAAGAACCACCTCTGTCTTGTGGTGTATATGGTGCGTTAGCGAGAAATTACTTTTTTTTTTCGTTTAATTTCCTTGAAGTGTTGAACCGACCCCAGCCCGGAGGCCATTTCGCGAGAACTTAAGAAGTAAACACAATGCATAGCTGTATTTAGCGCGGACAGGCGAGGTACTGGATTAGACTTTCAATGCAACACTTTTCTCTAACTGCATTGCACATTCATGGATTCACACCAACACTAACGCCCCCGTGTCCATTTAACAGTCTCTCGAAAGGGGTCGTCGAACGGTTGTAATTTAGATCGAAATCTGTGGTTTATTTACTTCGGATTGGCTTTCCTTCCGGGGGTTTCGGTTTTAGCTCACAGTGATTTTATGCTGCTCCCTCACCCCTGTTTGACTCTTTCTGGTCGAATCGAGGTGGAGGGGGTGAAAGTAATACGAATGGATTGTGTTCTGTATATTCTAGCTAGCGAACGAATTTAATAAAAACTGTTTTTTTCTGCTTCTACTGCTGCTGCTGCCGCTTTACTTGGCTTCGCGGTTCCAATGCTGACCGAGACCAGCATAAACTTTATGACGTGTAGAAAGGAATGAAACACGATGATTATATATGAGTTTCATTCACAATTCCGATTCTGGGCGTTTTCCGTCTGAGGAAAAGGGAATGGGTCTAGGAGGGTGTTTCAGTGCAAGATTTTCCGTGTTTGTCGGGAAAGAAATCGTTTACATTCGCTCCGGCTGGCATAAACATTGCTTTCTGGCATGGAAGTAAATGTGAATCATATTTTGAAATTGAAGAATTCTGCACCATCGAATGAACTAATAAGTTTCTCTTGAAATTTGAAATTGTGTACAATTGAACAAAATAACTACGACATAATACATAGCGTCTATAGAATACTTTTCCATCCTTCATCTGTTTATACATAACACTCTTTTTGCTCAGAAAACTTTACGCTCATACGCATATCAAATAGCAACGTGTCAATTTTGTCAACTCTCTGTGGCGCAAAACCTTTCGAGTAGACAGTAAAAAGAGCGTATCCGCTGCAATCGCAAATAACAAACATACACAATTAGGAGTAACTAAACTACAAACCGACGTTGAAAACGAAACTGTGTTTTTTCGTCACGCAGTTGTATTGCTTGCCACAGCAATCCACCAGCAACGACGACTATTTGACTTAAGAAGACACTCCAGGAATCAGCGAAACCTCTGCTTCCATTCGATATTTACGCCGAACGATTCCAGTTCAACTCATCAGTATATGGCAGCAACCTAAACCGTCATGTAGATGTTAAGTCGCTGTAGGTTAAACACAAATTTTTAAAAAGGTCATATTGCTATCTTGTATATAACTTTCACGTCCAGCGCTGCCTTGAGGTTTCTGGTCCTTCACCGGCTGCACGCAATATCAATTGTGTGCATTGTGAATCCGGTTAGACTGTGGCATTGCGAGCCACCTAAGTGTCAATCAGTGAGACACGCAGCGTTGGTCGTAAATGCACCAACTGGCATTTGGTTACACCTGGTTTCGACGCCTTTTTCGGAAAGGTCACGTTGTTCATGATTATTTGAATGCTTTCCGTTAGGTTACGTATTGGTTGATTAATTCATCGACCTTGGTATGTGTTACGATGCTAATTGGACGCGTTTAGTTCAAAATGTTTCTTACATTACTAGCGAAGCAAAACTTATGCATGATTGTATCCCAATTCGTTCCAGAGATAAGAAACTGGGTTGCTTTGCAGTGGAACTGGTAGTTGCGGAGTGTGTGACTTACGTATAGTTTATCGATTTTGAATAGTTTTATCGTGCATTAAAAATCCTTCGCTTTACCATGTTCACAGCGCGTTCAAAAAAATTGAAAGATCCAATGCAGGTGTAACTCGACAGTACGTACCAACGATAGTTCGGTTCATTTTGCCTCGATATCACGTACACCTACTAGTCAGTGTTACCATAGTTGCTTTTGCGCAAACTTACGGACTTATCACAATTGTAAAGTGATTGGCCAATGTTTCTGGGGATTTTGGAAAATTACAGAATTTTCGCGACCGATTTTTCATGGACGACTGAATGACTGACTATTTCTTCACTATAAATTGCACGTTTAATTGGCATCAATAAACAGCCTCCTTGTTTGTTTTTAGCTTAAGGAGCTCTTAGTTTAATGAGAAGGAATTGGTTTGATGACCCGTATTCTCATAATACGAATGCCGTTGCATATACCAGAGAAAAGCTTCTTAAAGTGTCATTACTAATGGGTTATCCACTTATCCATACTTCGACAGCAATGGTTTTAATGAACTTCGACTAAGTACGCGGTGCTGAATCGTAATATTTTTGCGTTATATATGCGGAAGTCTTGGTTCTAATATTGATGCATTCCAAACCGCATTGCAAGTAGTTCTTCATCGTAAAACGTTCTGCCTCGACTAAATTTATAAATCGATAAATAACAAATCGGTAGAAATAAGTGATTGCTTGTTTTGCTGTTATCAGTAGCGGGCTAGCATTTAGCTTCCGTTCTGGTTGAGATGAGAAGGTAGACTGATCCTCAGTGCTAGGTTGGTACTTATCAGAAGTTGTGTAAATGAAATGTTGAGATATTCAAAAATTTGTGACAACAATGCAATTTAAAAATTTAAAGAATAATAAATTAAACATAGATAGAATTTAAAAAAAGGAATAAAAAATAATAAAATTAAAAACATGATAAAATTCAAAAATAATGAATTCAGAAAATTTGAAGCTAAATAAAATTTAAAGTTAGAGTATCAAAAAAGCAAATTTTTTTTTTTTTTTTTTTTTTTTATCCCTTTATGGGCAGCTAGGGCCGAGGGTGGTGGCTAGCGGGTTTCATACATCCTTGACCTGACGGACAAAGCTATGGTGCCTTGAACACAGGCAACGCAGATCCAAGGCCATCATTGTAATGATAAGTTCTGCGTTTGAGATGTACTTCCCCCGGTTGCCAGACGAATACCTGTAATTATTACTTGTATGTATGAATCTAATGTTCAGTCCTGGGTGGTGTATGCGTGGAAGGTGTGGTTTTTAGCGTTCGAGTCCAGGAGTGCATATCTGTCTGGGTTAGCGTGGGCGTTTACTAATTGTGTAATAGTGTGATCGCTAAAGGCTCGAGCATATGAATGCCAGCGTGTCTCCAACTTTGCGTGCATAAATCCGGTTTTAGATCCGTGTTGCCATTCGCACATTCACGTGTATTCTCGAACGATCGCGCGCGGACCGTGAATCTAATAATTAATTTTCAGTGTATGGTAGAGAAACGTGTTGTCTAGTGAATATGAGCATCATTCCCGATCGGTCCAACTGAAGGCATGAGTCTAGGCTGATCGAGAGTAGAGAATTCCGAACGTAGCCGGTCTATGATCGCGCGAGTGGTGGGTTAATGCTTGAGACCGCGGTTGTAAAGTTATAGGTGCTGAAAAGTTCACTTAAGTAAAGGGGTGTTGGCGAAATTGCGAGCGTAGGTGTGTGTGTGGATGATTGAAATTGTAATGTAAGTTCGCGTTTTTGACCAGGTTTGTGTTATCGCGAAAGTTAGGGGCGTTTGCACGTTTTGGATGTGAATGTATATGGGAGAATATGCAATTGACTGTGCTAGTGAATATCAGTATGAACCCAACTCAAGATACAGTAATAAAAGGAAAAATAACATGCCGAATGTTTCTTTTTTTAGGTCAATAACCGTGCATTGAAGAATGCTCAAAAACTCTGAACTAGGCCCCGTCGAGTCCAGTCTGTCCGTCTCGTTATGTCGTGTCTGGGGTTTCCAGGTTACATGCATTCACCAGATGAGACTAGCTTATGTCAGCTTACTTGTGCACTGGTTTCGTAGAATCGAGGCGATCATCGAAATGATAGATCCTACGAGTGAATGCACTTGGCCCAGTCACCTGTCAAGCATTTGTGTATTTGTGTATGTTGAGATGTGTGGAGCCTGTAAATAATATTTTAATACGAATATCTTATACTTCAAAACAAGAAATGTGTAATATACTATTTGCAGTTTGTTGATCGTTCCTACTTATCTGATACCACCGAGTATGAGAATACATATCCATTGTTCTAAAACCTGGCGACGTCCGATGGCAGAGAAGAATCATTGTTGGCAGCAATGTTGCTCTTCTTGGATGTATGAGCTCAAATAGGTCATCACAAGAAAATAACGCATGAGACCGAAAATAAATAAAAAAAAATAAAATAAAGAGAAGAGTTAGTATTGTTATTGAGTATTAATAATATGCCGATTTTTTTCGAGAGTTGTCCTACTGGAACTGTAGAGCTAATTGATTTAATTAAGGCATGGACCTAGACTTCTGGAATCGGGGATAGAGACTTCCGGACGCGAACGATTCATGAATGCGCGAGTGCGGGGGACTGTAGGTTCACGCTTGAGACTGCGTTTGAGTGATTACAAGTGCCGCGACGTTCATATTATCACCGGGATTTTATAATGTCTGGAAGAGCGCGAGTATAGGTTGCGTGGATGGTCGCGAAGGGCTCAAGCATTTTGATATTTTTTTGTCGCGTGTATGTATGTGACTTTGCATTCGATTTTTATGTAGTTTCGCGCGAACACGGGCATTTGGAGGTTCACTCTCGAGACCGGGATTGTTAATTTATAAGTGCTATACCATTCACTTAGTCACCAGGGTGTTATACTTTTTACGAGATCGTGGGTGTAGTCGTGCGTGGATGATCGAGAAGGACTCGAGCGTTTGTATGTGGACGTTTTTGTCGCGTGTGCTAGTATGTAACTTCGCGTGGACACATTATTTTTATAAGCGTGTGGCCATTCGCATGTTCGCGTATTCTTCAACGATTGCACATGGACGTCTTGTCTAGTTTTTATTTCTATTGGTCCAACAAAAGGCATGAATTTGGGCTGCTATGATCAAGGGCGGAGACTTCCGGACGTGACCGATTCATGATTGCGCGAGCTTAGGTTCTTAGGTTCCAACGTTCACCTAATCAATCGGGGTGTTAGAATATTGGCGAGATCGCGGGCGTTCGTATTTGTGACCAGGTTTGTGTTATCGCGTAGGCCACGTTTGTACGTTTGGAATGAGGTGCCTGTAGAGAGAATTGGGCCCAAAACCCACATTGTATATTATTTGACCATGGCAGTGGATAATAAAGGTCGCCAAGTTAAGTACTAAAATTGATCACAATGTAGCTTAACTAAAAAGAAAATAATCGTATCCCAAGTTTATGTGATATAATCACTGTAATACTGCTTTGGTGGAAAAGCCCCCGGACCACATCAAGGTACAGTATCATGCCGAGGGAGTATCAAAAAAAAGCAATTTTTTTAAAATAATAAATAAAAAGAAATGAACAAACTTATAGAACTAAAAAATTAAAACATTAAAAAACAGCAAAAACTAAACATGATAAATTAAAGAATAAAAAGAAATAAAAGAGGCATTTAAAAATCAGAAATTAAAAGAATTAAGAAATAAAATTTAAAATATTGAAACCTATAAAAATTTAAAAAAAATGAAAGTATAAAAATTAGAAATTTAAAAAATACGAATTTCAATGATTGGAGAAAAATCAATGATTGAAAAATAAAAAAATTAACAAATCAAGCAAATCTAGTATTAAAAAATCTAAAAATTTTTTTTTATCATTTCCTTGACGTATTAATGTTGACAAAGCGGGGCCATTGACAAAAAATCAGGACATATATTTTTCTATTTATTGAATCGAAGCACTTAAAATATTCTTTTTTAGTCACTAGACATAGCCCCATAACCCTGTCTGATTACTTAGTATAAAGTAAAATTTAGTAAAGTCAACTTTGTTCTTCTGCTAGAGCCCATCAAACGGAATTTCAAATGAAGTTGAAAAATACGGGTCAAAAAGCTGGCAAAATCGGGGGTAGACAAAATCGGGTGCTGATAAAATCGGGCCTTCACTGCGAAGAATTAGAAATACTGAGGAATTAAAAATCGAAAACTAGCAAATTGAGTAATTAAAAAACTGAAAATTGTAAAATTAAACTATTACAAAAAAATCCAGAATTCAAAATTTAAAAAAATTAAATATAAGACAACTAAAAATTAAATATAAGACAGCTAAATATTTTAAAAGTTAGACAAAAAATCAAATAGTTAAAAAATCAGAAAATAAAAAGAATGAAAACTTAGAAAATTTAATGATTGAGAAATTAAGGAATCAAAAAATTGGAAACTTAAAAAAAAAATAAAATATTAAAAAATTTAAGAATTACAAAATTGAAAAATTTAAAAACTAGAAATTCAGAAATAAGCAAGTAAAAATTGAAAATGTGAAAAAATTCTAGAATTAGAATGTAGAAAAGTTGAAAAATTAAAAAATAAGTTATTAAAAAAATTACAAAATCAAAAAATTTAAAAATTTAAGTTAAAAATATTAAATTGAAAAATTAAAACATTAAAAAAATTAAAAATTTAAAAAACCTAAAGAAATACAAAATTAAAAAATTAAGCAAAAAAATATTAAAACTAAATTAAAAAAAACAAAATCAAGCGATTAAAACTTTAACAAGGAAAGTAAAATAAAAATGAAAAAACAAAAAAATCGCGAAATGAAAAATAAAAAATGGAAAGTAAGATTGAAGAAAAAACTAGAAAATATAGAACTAAGACACTAAGAAATGAAAAAATCAGAACATGAAAAAATCGAAAAGACAAAAAATTAAAGGATTGAAAAATTTAAAAAATTAAATATTGAAAAATAAAAAACACCAAGAATTAGAAAATTATTAGATGAAAAATCAAATATATAGTAGAAATAATTAAAAAAAATAAATAAGCAATTAAAACACCAAAAAACAAAGGAATCAAAAATTTAGGAAGGTAACAATTAAAAAAAAACAGAAAATTAGCATTTTAAATTTAAAAAAAACAGAGAATTAGCATTTTTGGTTAAAAAATAAAAGATTAAGAAATTAAAAAATGAGGATAAAACAAACTAAAAGAAACTAACGTATCAGAAATCAAAAATAGATTAAAAGATGGGAAAATTCAGGAATTGAAAAACTAGCAACAAAAGTTTTAAAAAATTTAGAGATTAAAAACTATAAAAATCAAAGATAAAAAATCAGAAAAGAAAAAGATTGAAAGCTTGGAACATTTAAAGATTGAGAAATTAAGGATTCAAAAAATTTTAAATTGGAAACCAATAAAAATAAAGAATTAAAAGGTTTAAGAATAACAAAATTGAAATATCTAAAAACTAGAAATTCAGAAATAGGCAACTAAAAAATTTAAAATATTAAAAATTCGAGAATAGAAAAATTGAAAAAATTCAAAAATAAACCATCAAAAAAATTACTGCGTCAAAAATTCAAAAATTGAAAGTGAAAAATATTAAACTGAAAAATCATAAAACATTAAACAAATTAAAAATTTAAAAAACCTAAAGAAATACAAAATTAAAAAATTAAACAAAAAGAAAATATTAAAATATCAAAACTAAATTTAAAAAAAAAACGAAATTAAGCGATTAGAACTATAAAAAGGAAAAAAAAACAAAAAAATCACAAAATGAAAAAAGTGGAAAGAAAGATTGTAGAAAAAACTAGAAAATATAGAACTAAGACACTAAGAAATTAAAAAATTAGAACATGAAAAAATCGAAAAATCTAAAAAATAAAGGATTGAAAAATTTAAAAAATTAAATATTGGAAAATAAAAAAAGATCAACAATTGGAAAATTATTAGATTAAAAATCAAAAATATAGTAGAAAGAATTAAAAAAATAAACAAGCAATTAAAACACCAAAAATAACTAAGGAATCAAAAAATTAGGGAGGTAACAATTAAAAAAAACAGAAAATTAGCAATTAAAAAATTAGAGAATTGAAAGATTTCAAATACAACAATTTAAAAAAAATTAAATGGTTAAAAAATAAAAGATTAAGAAATTAAAAAATTAGGACTAAACAAACTAAAAGAAATTAACGTATCAAAAATAAATTAAAAGATAGGAAAATTAGGAAATAGAAAAACTAGCAACAAAAGTTTTAAAAAATTTAGAGATTAAAAACAATTAAAATCAAAGGATTGAAAATTTAAAGAATTTAAAAACTAAAAATTGAAGAAGAAGAAAATTAAGAAATTCAAAAAATGGTGAACAAAAAAAAGAATTATTTAAAAATTTGAGGATGTAAAAATTAAAAAAAACCAAGGAACCCGCAAAACAAAAATTAAAAATTTAAAGATTAAAAAATTAAAAGAAATAGAAAATCAAAAAATTAAACGCTTTGCAAAGTTATAAATTAAGAAAGTAAAAAAATAATAAATTGAACGACAAGAAGTAAAACTAAATTATCATAAAATTGAATTATTAGAAAATTTAACATATGAAAAACTAAAAATATAGGACCTTTTGGTGGTATTCAACTGGAAAAACAGATCGAAATGATGAATGAAGTGAAAGTAGTTTTGTGAAAAAAATTCTCCCAGAGGCAGAACTGGAACCCGCCACTTTTGGAACTCCAGCCCAATGCACTAACCCTTATTCTATGCCTGAGATACGATGACGTCGCACTGGCGAAAGTGATCGTACCCTGCCTGTAAAGCGAGATCACACACTACCGCAGCTGCCTGGGCCTTGGTTCTCTAGCGGAGAAATTAAATAGTAGATCAAATGTATTGGGTGGCAGCCGTGGTAGTGTGTGGTCTAGCTTTGCAGGCTGGATACGATCACTGTCGCCAGTGCGATAATCATATGGGACGTCATCATATCCCGGGGATAGCATAAGGGTTAGTGCATTGGGCTGGAGTCTCAAAGGTTGCGGGTTCGAGTTCCGCCTCTGGGGATTTTTTTCACATAATTGCTTTCACTTCCCCCATAATTTTAATCAGTTTTTCTCATTGGATACTACCAAAAAGTCTTAAATAAGATATTGACCCTTACGTCAAAAACCAAATAAATGAAATGTTTGTTTAAAAATGCAATGAATTTTAAAAACAACAGCATAATTTTTAAATCATTCTATGTTTCCCCTCACTCTAGAAAAATTAGGTAGAAGCTAAGTTTTCTCCACTACGAAAAAATTTGGTAAAACCACATTTGCGCGTAAAGGGCATAAAAGCTGAAACTGAACTAGTTATGGAATTTTCGATTCGACTTGGTGTCATAAAAATTCGACACTAACTTAATGATAAGCTAGCGCCGAATTGACGCTCGGTTCAATTAGTGTCTTGGAGTTTGGAGCCGGCGTCAATCCGGTACTAGTTTAGGGTTGAGTTCTGATGAGTCGAAACCAAAACACAAATTCTGAAACGCAAAATGATTAAAAATTCGAAAAAATAAAAAAAATATATAAATTTAAAGATTAACATTGAAACCTAAGGAAATCAAAATAACAAAGAATTAAAACATTACAAAAATTGAAAGAATATGAAATTACATCACGAAATTAAAAAAAAATATATTCGGAAAATTAAAAAAAATGAACAAATGGAAATAAAAAAATTTAAAAACTAAAAAATGAAAATGCTAAATTAAAAAATAACGAATTAAAATTTAGACAATGAAGATGATAAAAATGCAAAATTCATAAATTAAAAATGTAAACATTGCAATTGTAGACGAGACGGTAAATGTCAGTGGGCCATGATTTCGCATGTGATATTCATTGTACGGTTCAGATATGAGCGGATGTGTATCATCGCGAAGGACTCGAGCGTTTGTACGTTAACATGTTCGATCGCGTGTGCGTTTGTATGTCGCGTGCGCTAACGTGTATGTGTCTTCGCATTTATAAGTTCGATTTTATATCCGTGTGCTTTTCGAGTATTCGCGTGTGTGCTTGGATCGTGAAACTGATACCTTATTTTCGGTGTACGGTTCAGATGCTAGAAGAGATTTAGTTCTTCCATATCACTAGAGTTCCCGGTCATGTCGCCATGGAACGTGTTGTCTAGTGGATATGATCGTTATTTATTCATTATTCCAGCAGAATGTTGCTAGGACAGAGGCTAAAGATATAAGTGCTAAAACGCTAATTTAATTACCGGGGTCTTTTAATATGGGCGAGATCGAGGGCGTAATTATGTGTGGATGATTTCAATTGCATGTTTGCGTTTGTCACCAGGTTTGTGTTATAGTCACGAGCGTTTGTACGTTTGAAATGGAAGAGTTCGTGAGTGTATATTATCATGGGTTTTATTCACCACTCTATGGATTTTAATATGAAAAATTTATCGTGTGATTATGTTAAAACTACCATTCAAAGAAAATGTTTCAAACGTTGCATTTTATTGATCTCACGGTATCATACTCGCATAAATCCAATCCATGTAATGGGAAATATTTGTATAGATAGTTGGAGCTTCTGTACCACACGCACCGCCCATTGAAGTTATACCAAACTGTACGAAACGAGTCCCGTAAAGATCGCCACCCCAGCTCAACGGCGCACCGCTATCTCCAGCACACGAGTCCGAAAGCGGAGACTCCCTTGGCTTGGCACATATTTGCCCCTCATTCAGAACGAAACTACGGGGACCCTTCAACAGTTCCTGACACTCGGATCTATTCGCTGGTACATTGATTGTCCTCGCAAGTACGCTTGGAGATACAGCCGGCCAACCAGTGACGACGTACCGCGAAGGTTGATAGCGTCTGAGATTTTCCGTGTGGGGTAGGCAAATCGGCTGAATGTGATCTGCAATAGAAGAAGACGTGTTTCCGAGAATTATTTGGCTTGTTAACGTTTTCGTCAAGATGTGATACCTTCGAACAGTACATCCTCATTTAACCGAAGAAGCGCAATGTCATTTTCCTTTCTGCGTAACGAAAACGATGGATGCGTTATGACACACGCAACTCTGTAGTCTCGTACGGGTGGAGCACAGTCCCTCTTCCCATTGCAATCCACTTCTTGACCAGTGGTATGTTCTCCCAGAATCACTTTGTCGCTTTAAATTTAGAAAAACTCTTATACATCGAGTGAAAATTCATTTGAATTTGAGAATAATTACGGCAGTGGATTTCTTATACAGTGGGCAGCTGTAACGATGTAACGCTTGTTGATCAGCGTTCCTGAACAGAGCGGTTCCCTATCCGTAGTTGCTATTAAAGCCATCTAAGGAAACTCAAATACTCGTGCGTTGTTCCCTCCAGCGATACGACGGGCAATGTACACTCCGCAGTGCCGAGGAAAATAGTCTGGGTATGGATTTGCGGAGTCGGGCACCTCTGCACTACAAACACCAACTTCTCTAACAGCTGAAATTATAATCACAATAAGTGTTTGCTTATCGAATATCCAACAACCGAAGACTCACGCTCGATGGGCATCCTAGCTACTTCCCTAATCCAGGGAAGGTATCTCTGAACCCGTGTGAAAGCTCCATACCCCTTCGTATAGCAATAATTCGTGCCACCGGATCGAGTCTGCGAGAAAGACACGATCCCTCCCACAAACCACGTATTGGCTCGTTTGATGAACAATCCACCACCGCTGTCACCATTGCAGACACTTGTTCCATTGGTGTAACCCGCGCAGAACAGTCCATCGTCCAAGGTTTGCCCAAACAGTACGCGATCACTCTTCAGGCACGTCACGGGATCAACAATTGGCAGTTCGGCTCGTTTCAAGAGCGTCGAAGTCTCATCATCCTCCGTTAGTCCCCAGCCAACTACCGTCCCGTACTCACCCGTTATATTCCGTTCCAATTCAAGACAAGCCGGTTGAACGTAATCGTTGAATCGAATGATCGTGCTCAGCTCCAGTAACGCAATGTCATCAACCAGTCGGGTATAATTTGCGAATATATGGATTTTCCCCACCTCATGATGCTGTGCCGACTTCGGATCGAATGCTTCCAAGTCGTGAATCCCCATCCGAACGAATACACGGTTCGGTGCCAGCTGAAATCCATTGGCACTGTTCATGACGCAATGCGTCGCCGTCAGGACGAACTGATCGTTGATAATGGTTCCACCACAGGCGTACTCAATCGATCGAGCCTTGCGGTGATAGAGCGCGACATGCCACGGCCAATCGCCGGAGAAGGTTTCCTGTCCGTGTACTATCAGCTCGTTACCACCGATTTGGGGTATTCCACATTGTAGTGATGGTTGAAGGATGGTTGCGAAACTCAAGTATCCGATCAGTCTTAACCAGTTTACAGTTGAAATTGTTATCACTTTATACATTGCAACTAAATAGTCACCTTATCGATCGATCACGTTGAAGCTGCAAACTGCACTGAACCCTTTCTTGGTTGATGCATTTGGACGGGATTATCACTAGTCGTAAGAAAGGAGTGTCGATCGAACCTGGACCTTGAATAAGACTGCACATATGCCACTTTAGCACTAATCATTATCTTGTTTACTACTGTATACTACAACATCGTACTCGAATACTCAAATGCATTTATTTGCATCGATGTTATAGTACTGCGAGATCAATGAGTCAGTGGAAGCGGTACTTGTCGGCACACGATCAGTTCTGTTAGAAAAAAACTCGTTTCTGCGACCTTGAATCGAATCAGATTCCTGTTTTAAGAAGATTAGATGTTACATTGGACGAATTTATCACCAGCTCTAATCTAGTGAAACGTTGTGGGCGTGAACACTGTGTGTAATCGCTCATATTTGCTTTCAGGGTTTTTCTAAGATGGATCTAGACTGTCATTTGAAAAGGTCTTAAATTTTCTTTCAACGACTTATAATTATTTTGTATATTAATAAAAAGACTGGGCCGTGTTTGCAAACATTGTTCAACAGCTTAATGGCAGTGTTTGTGGATACTGCTCGCAGTGGGGTGTCGATTTATCGGTCGACTTAGTCATCATGAACAGGCTAATTGAAAAAATGTAAAAGTAGAAGCCAGTGGTTGTGTTGTAATAGTTGTAGTTTTTTTGTTATGTGCTAGTCGTATGTCTATCTGTGTATATGTTTGTCTGAGTGTTTGTAATTGCTGGATCAAGGAATGGATGCAGAACTGGCATATATGATAGAAAAGTAAGTAATCCTTCCTAGGATTCGTTGGTCACTTTTTACCGGTGATCAATTCCTGCATTCGATCATATGCATTCGGGAGGATCGGACTGGATAAACTAAAGTACGGTTATTCACTAGAATAACACAATCCATGGCGATATGACCGGGAACTCTAGTGAAATGGGAAAATTCACTCTCTTCCAGCATCTGGACCATACACTAAAAATAAGTATTAGATTCACGGTCCATGAAGAACACACAAATATGCGAGTGGCCACAAGAACACATGCGAATATGCGAAAGGCAGGCGGTTATAAAATAGAATTTATACACGCGAAGTTACATACACGTTAGCACACGCGATCGAACACGTTGACCTACAAACGCTCAAGCCAAGCGCGACGATACTCGCGATCGCGAAGTCCCAACACCCGCACATATCTGTACCGTACAATGAATATAACATTCAAAATCACGGCTCGTTGCAATAGGCCTTAAGCAGTGTTTTAGTGGGTAACATTTACCGTCTCGTCTGCAATTGTAGTGAGTGGTTCTGACGGAGAGTCCTTCCGAGAACTTAGCTCTATAGCTCCAGTAGTACAACAACAACTTAAAATCATTTTTTATTTGCCTAGTTTTTGAATTTGTTATTTTTTTTTATTCATTTCGTTTATTTGATAGGCACAAATGCGTTAGCTTGGCGGTGCCAAATTCTTTTGTTTTTACATTTTGAATATCTTAAAACTAGGAGGTTACAATGTTGAAATATTTTTTTTATGAAAGAGAAAAATTTTACAGCTATCTTAAGACTAGAAAAAAGATTCTATATACAAGAAAGGGGGCAAAAGATTTTTTTATGAAAAATTTTAAAACAAGGAATTCAATAGTAATAGTTTTTTAGGAAATATTTACAGTTATCTTAAAACTAACAATATAGTTTGGTACACAAAAGGGGGAACAAATATTTATGAAAAATTTCACAGGTGTTTTAAAACTATGGATACAATTCTATTTACGAGATGGGGGACAATAGTTTTAACAAAGAGTAGAAATTACAATTATCTTAAAACTAGGAATACGGAATACAAATTTGATTTTTTATCGGAGACTTATGCTTGGTCATTTCCAAAATCGGTATAGAAGTAGTTGTATCAAGGACAGGGGAGAGAAGGCGTAGATGGTGACCGGGAGAGAAGAGCAAAACTTGCAACTTTCGGGCAAACGGGAGATCAGTGAAACAAATTAGCGCCTCAGTCTAGAAGGTCGGATTGGCGTATGGTATTCTTCGGACCCGCGGGGAATCCTTCAAAAGTCATTGGACCTCGAGTCACTCTTGATTCAGTTTCCGTAGTGGTAAGGGCGACGGCGGTTACATAGTGGCAGTGGAGCTGATCGGTTCCACAAGGCATGAATTTGTTATGTTTGTAACATTTTAGTTACCAAATTCATAAATTTTTAATTTTTTTGATTTTTCAATTTCAAGGTTTTTATTATTTTAGTATTTTGTTTATATTTTTATCAGTTTCTTGTTTTTCGATTTTTAATTCTTCTAACTTTTCAATTCCTTATTATTTTAACATTTTAATATTTTACGTTTTCAATGCAAAATTTTAAATGCTTTTCCAACATTTATTTATTTTAAATTTTTTACCTTTTTCATTTTCTTAGTGCTTTGGATTTTCAATTTTTTAATTCTTTTTGCTTTTATATTCTTTAATTTTTAATTTCCCTTATCCTTAATTTTTTAATTCATTAGTTTTTCAATTTTCAATATTTTAATTCCTTAATTTTTAATTCTTTAATTTGTAATTATTAATTTTCATTTTTTCATTCATTATTTTTTATTTTTCAATTTTATTTCTATTCAATTATAAATTTTTAATATCCTAATTCCACAATTCTAGATTTTTTTAATCTTTTTATTCAATATTTTTTTAATCTTCTGTATTAAATTTCTGTAGGGTTTTAATTTTCAAATTCTTTAATTTTTCATTTCTCTAATTTTTAATTCATAAATTTTTAAATATTTTTTTATCCTTTAATTTTTTAATTCATTATTGTTTTAATCCCATTTTTTTTAAACGCGTCGCTTTTTTATTTTCTATATATTTATATTTATAGCATAAATTTTCAAATTGCTCAGTTTTTAATTTTTTAAGGCTGTTTATTTTTGAATTCCCTAATTTTAATTTTTTGTAGTCTTTTGATTTTTTTTCAATGTGAATTTTTTGCCTCGGTTGCTATTTCTTTCAATTCTTAAAATTTTAATTTTTTTGATATTTTCCATTTAATTTTTGAATCGTTTTAAAAAAAATCATTATGTTAGTTTTCTAAGTTTTAAATTTTTTAGTTTTTAAACTACATATTATATTTTTCAATACCAATTTTTCAATTTTTTAGTCAATATTTTTTTTAAATTTTCCAAAGCTTATATATTTTTTTAAACCAAATAATGTTTTTTGCCTAGTTCGTTACTTAAAAAAAATTTAAGTATGATTTTTTTAAATCGATTGATTTTAAATTTAAAGTTTTAATTTTTGAATTAATTCTTTTAATATCTTAATTTCTTGCTTTTTTTAATGATTTATCTTTTCAATCCTTAATTTTTTTAAAAATCTTAATTTAAAGTTATTCAATATAATTTTTTTTAATTCTCAATTTTCTATTTTAATTGTTCAACTTTATAATTTTCAATTCCTTAGTTTAATATTTGAATTCCTTTGGTTTTTATTCTTTCACTTCATAATTTGTTAATTTCTGAATTTAAATCAATAATTCAATCCATTTTTTTTAGTTTTAGGTTTTGATTTTACAATTTATAGTCCAAGTTTTTATTTTTTCTAATTCATTGAATTTTTTAGAGCTTAAATTTTTTAATTTTCTATATTTTTAATTTGTTTATTTTCAATTTTGTAATTTTTAAATGTTATAATTCTTCAACTTTTGATTTCTTAATTTTTTAATTCTTTTTTTTAATTTTTTTATTAATTTGTTTTTTAAGTTGCTTAATTTAATTTAATGTCTTTTTTTCATTTCAGTTTCTTAATTTTATTTTATTTTTGATTTTTTTTATTTATGTATTTTCTAGTTTTTAATGTTTTTATATTTCAAAATCATTTAGTTCTTTAATTCTTCAATTTTTTAATTTTTAGTTTGATTTATTAATTTTCTGATTTTGTAATTTTCGTTTTGTTTTTGGTTTTCGATTTTTAAGTTTTTTAAGTCTTTCAGTTTTTTATTTTTCATTTCTCTAATTTTTGATTTTATATTTTCTGTTTGTGCGATTTTTTAGTTCCTGAATTTTTAACATTTTATTATTTTATTATTGGTTTATTTCTTTAAATTGTTTTATTTTTAAATTTTTTGATTTTTAATTTCTTGATTTTTCAATTCGTGAATCATCATTTTTTTTGATTAACTGTGGAATTTGCGTTTCGACTTCGTCTAATCGCAATCCGACACTAACTTAATAACAGGACTAATCTAGCGTCGGATTGGCACTAGCTCCACAACCGAAGACACAAATTGTATTCATGCGATGGACATCACGCTTAATTAGTGGTCTGCTCAGGAATTTCATAGGCTATATAATATTAATATTTTAATTTTTCAATTTTTTTGATGTTTAATTTTTCAATATATTGATTTTGTTCATTTTGAATGCTTGGATTTCGTTTTTTTATTTCAAAATTTTATTTAATTCCTTATTTTTGCATTTTTAATATTCTAGATATATATATATATATATATATATATATATATATATATATATATATATATATATATATATATATATATATATATATATATATATATATATATATATATATATATACATATATATATATATATATATATATATATATATATATATATATATATATATATATATATATATATATATATATATATATATATATATATATATATATATATATATATATATATATATATATATTATTTTAATCTATTTATAAAATAATCTAAAATTGTGGAATAAGGAAATTAAAAAATTTATAATTGAATTGAAATAAAATTGAAAAATAAAAATTTATTAAATTAAAAAATAATAATTAATAATTACAAATTAAAGAATTAAAAATTAAGGAATTGAAATATTGAAAATTGAAAAACTATTGAATTTTAAAAATAAAGGAAATTAAAAATTAAAGAATATAAAAGCAAAAAGAATTAAAAAATTGAAAATCCAAAAAACTGAGAAAATAAAAAGATAAAAAATTAAAATAAATAAATTTTGGAAAAGCATTTAAAAATTAGCATTGAAAACTTATAATATTAAAATGTTAAAATAATAGGGAATTGAAAAGTTAAAAGAATTAAAAATCGAAAAACAAGAAATTGATAAAAATATTGACAAAATACTAAAATAATAAAAACCTTGATATTGGAAAATCGAAAAAATTAAAAATATATGAATTTGACAATTAAAATATTACAAACATAAATTCAAAAACTGAGCAAATGAAAAATGAATTTTTTTCGAGAGTTGTCCTACTGGGTAGGGAAGTTGTAGAGTTCTCGGAAGGACTCTTTGTCAGAACCACTCATTAAAATTGCAGATTAGACGGGAAATGTTACCCACTGAAACACTGCTTAAGGCCTATTGCAGTGGGCCGTGATTTTGAATGTTATATTCATTGTACGGTACAGATATGTGCGGGTGTTGGGACTTTGCGATCGCGAGTATCGTCGCGCTTGGCTCGAGCGTTTGTAGGTCAACGTGTTCGATCGCGTGTGCTAACGTGTATGTAACTTCGCGTGTATAAATTCTATTTTCTAACCGCCTGCCTTTCGCATATTCGCATGTGTTCTTGTGACCACACGCATATATATATATATATATATATATATATATATATATATATATATATATATATATATATATATATATATATATATATATATATATATATATATATATATATATATATATATATATATATATATATATATATATATATATATATATATATATATATATATATATATATATATATATATATATATATATATATATATATATATATATATATATATATATATATATATATTTGTTATTTTATTTTCAACATGTTGATTTAATTTTTCAATTCTATGATCTTTAATTTTGTTTATATTTTATTTTCACTTTTTTTATTTATTAATTTAAAATGAACGAAATTTTTGAAATTTTCTGATTTTCTTTTCTTCTGAGTTTTTATAAATCGAGTTAATTCGAAAATCCGCGTAAAAACCGCGGTAATTCAAAAATCCGCGTAAAGAAGCCGCATTAATTAAAAAATCCGCGCAAAAGTCAAAAAAAACCGCGTTAAAAACATTTCTCTTATCGATTTGGTTTCTTCCGCAAAGTTTCAGTACAAGTCATACCCCGTAACATTGAACCGCTCCTGTTATCAAATTATGCGAAAAACAGTAGAGTTATGCCCTTCTAAAAGCTGTAAAATTTGTTTTGTCTCAGTAACCTAAAATCATGCGAAGATATCTCTGGTACATAAACCAACACAAGAAAAATATTGGCGAACGTCTAGTGTAACGTTCATATTCGGACTTAAGTCCGGGTTCGTCCCACTGTGCATTGGTCCCGGTTCATGTGCTAATAGGATGATATCTAGGATCCACATGGTGGAGTCGCCTCTTTGGAGTTGGTATCCTGATCAGAAACACATAACAGAAATATTTCACAACTATATCTCGCATTGGTACTTGTTATACATTTCTGTTATTTTAACTACTAACGAGACCTAATTTATAACACAATATGTTACAAAAATTGTGTTCTGTTATAATCTTGTTATTTCATTCTGATCGGGTACTGGCAGTGCTTGACGAAAAATAAATGAATATAATGTGTGCTAACCATCTAAATCCCAATGGACAGCAGTGGTATTATGAAAAAAGTTTTTTACATATGGACATATGTATCATTGATACAACTTAGTCTCGAGACGTAGTAGGTGTTAGCTCTATCGATATTCCAATGAACAATTTCAAAATGATAGAGACTTAGCAGTGGATTGAAATGCCACCAACCCGTCGATAAGCCTCGCTCTATTATTATATTAATTTCAAACAGAAATGAACATATAAACAAAACAGATTAAGTCGAATGGGCCAATAGGCCGAAACGGTTAGTAAGCCCAATAAAACCAGTGGACCTAATGAGGTGTAAAGTCGAGTTAACCATATATTTTAGGGAATAAGTAGTTTTCAATGAAGTGTAAAATTAATATTTTTCAGAATCTAATCGAAACCAAGAAATATTTTTTTTCTGTTTGCCTTTGGTTTTCAGTCGGTAGGCTAGTTTGCTTCCTCCAACCATTTTCATAATTTCATTATATCTCTCGTTTACATTTGTTTGAGAATAAATGTACTCTCTGGGTCATTGCTTAAGATGCTTCTGATGCTGGTTTGTAGATTCACCTTCTTCAGATCTTCTGCATAGCTGAAAGCCGCCAGGCCCTACATGCGTTACTCGTTTGCCTTTGTTCTATCGAATTAAATTACTAAGATATCTTCGGAAAAAGCACAACCTTAAACAATTTACGCAGCCACCATCTTGTAATAAAATGCTTCAGAATTGGTATTTCAAATGCAATTTTATAGAATTTAGGATAATTTTTTACTGCGCCACGAAAAATTACCATTAACTTTTGTTTTCGAACTTTCGGTTTAGTCCCATATATTAATTTCGGCGTTTTAGAACCACCTATCTTCCGGGTGTAAACTATCCTTCCAGCAATTGGTTTTATAGTCTGTTATACTTAAATTGATTAAATGTCAATATCTTGTAACTTTTGACAATAAGATGAGTATTTTATCGGTATTTTCCATAGTTGGTTCGGAGCCTGCCAACAGCTTCCATTTGCCACTGCGTGCACGAGGCATTTCACGTGGATTTCACGAAGTTTTCAAAATCCCTCAAAAACCCCACAAGTTTCGGTAGCTAATTAGGAGAATTAAGAGAGAACCACTTTCAACATATCTATTCGCTACCATAAACAGAGATCGTTCCCCTGCATCGATAGTCAATACCACACCTGACACTGCTAGGAAATGCTATTACTTCACAAATTCCACTTGTATTGTGGGTAACTTTCCGTGGGACCTAAAAACAACTAAGCCTCCAAGAACCGGCAAATGAATTTTAATTATTTCGCCATCGTGGAGCCGGGAAATGCACTTTCCACTGGCATAAAGCCTCTTCGTTCGAACATAAGCCGCCCCATCCACCAGACCCTCTCACCGACCAAGAGGGAAACGTCCAGTTCGCATTGCCTGGCTGCAACTTGTACGAGAGTAAAACGGAATTTTACCAAAGGTAACGAAACTAGTCCAGCACACACACGGCGGTGCGGCTGCATCGAATCGACGACGTGCTGCAATGTTTTTCCTTCCTATCCCCTTGAAGAATAATAAGTGAAATCAAACTGCTATCGGCGGCGGCGGCAACATATTTTCGCATAGCGCAATGCTTCTACGCACTTTGCACTCCCCCTCCCCTTCCCATCGCGGTGATTTGTTCAGTGCAACCCTGCTTGCAGCAGAAACCACTTCGTGTCAGATGAAATATTCGTCTAATCGTCCCGAGCTGGACGGGCAAACATATGGCCATCACACTGCACAAAAAAGGGGGCCAGACCTGCGATAGCCAAAGGAGGGAAAAATGTTGCAAATATTTATTATTGCTTCGAGAGGGCTCGGCGGTAATCATGCTACTTGGCGCGGTACACGTTCGAGAGCCGCTAATCCGCTTATGAGAAACAATTTTTCCACCCGTCCGTCCGTCCCCGTTAGGGTCCAATGAAAAGTGGGTTGGTCACACAACTGGTTTGCTTTGCGATAATTAGCTTTTCTGCTGATGGGAAGCGGTTTCGTTTGACTGAGAGTTGCGTGCCGGTTTTTTTTACGTGGATCAAATCCTCGAATATCGAAAAGGGATCAGTTTGGTTGTACACCAAACACAGCAGCAGCAAAGTTCAAAATAATTAAACTGTCACGAGCGTTCGGTCAGGGAACATCACTTCCCTGCAAATTTTTGACTTGAGTCAATTTACCAGCTCATGACCGCCGCGCACAGGCTTCCTGTTTTTCAATTTGCAATTTTCTTTCCTCTGCACCGCCCCACCGTGTTTGTTTCTGGTGTCGCGGGACTGCGCATCGCGCAAATCGAGCTCTCACGACGTGAACTGCAGCAACAAGATCACGACCTGCCATTATTCCACTTGTCAAAAGTCGTCGTGCATAGGCAGCAGCAGCAACACCGGCAGGTCGTAACAAGTTGTAAAAGTGGCAACCGTTACGACCCAAGCTGGAAAAATATTCGCTTTTTTCTCACGTATCCATCAGAATAATGTCCATCCGTTTTGATGGAGGTGCAGCTGCATGAATTTAAAAAATAAGATAACTAATAGAAAACCTTGCCACGCCACCGACCGTGAGCCGCGGGAAGCTCATTCACTATTGTACAGACCTCCAACGAAAGACCCGCTAATTGATTTCTTCCAAGCGCGACCGGGCCTTCCCATTAGACAGTGCTTGTGGAATCAATTCTCCTCGAAACAAAACAAACCAAACTAAAAAAAGAGCCATGACCGAGAACACGAGTTCCTTCGAGAGGCGGTCAAATATGGGCGATGCACTTTTCACACTCACCGCCACCAGTTCAAGTGTGTGTTGTTTGTCATCTTCGCTAAGAACTTCGACGACTGAACGACCGACCGATCGACCCGGATTGTGTGACTCGGAAAGTGTTTGCTCTTCGAAGCAGCTGCGCGCCTCTCAACTTCGAAAATAGCTCCCGAAACGAAAAAAAAGAAAAGTAAATAAATATTTGTTTGGTCATAATGCACTTTTCCGTATCGTGTTCCCAGACTTCGGCACTGGGTTTCCCAAAATAAAAAAAATGCTTCAATCACCCCAAAGCGGGGATCAGTTCGATAATGGATAAAAATACGGTCTTTCGGGGTATGTAAATGTGAAGAAGGGAACGATGATGACGGTGATGATGATGCATTTAACATATCACTTCTCACGCATCTCTTCCGCCGGAACGGAATGCCGGTGGCGGTGAAAATGAGTAGCCTTTCTTCGTTAAGCCGTTTGCCGTTAGTGCATTCGATACTCAATCGTCGTTGATTATTCAGAACCGAGTCGTGACTTTCGGAAGTCAAAAAACGTGGTTCTATGCCGGCACTATAGAAGTGTAGGAAGTTAGGAGAAACACAGGAAAAACAAACCCGCAAACTCCCGGCATTAATTATATACGTACAGGATTTGTTATTATTTCGTTGTTCTCTCTGAGCTTCTGTGTGTGTGTGTTGTGGTTTACTGGCTTACTGTTGTGGCTCCCGGACCGTTGGAAAGTCGACAGGCCAAAACACGGAATGTGCGGGGTATAATTTAGTCCTCCAATTTACGATTATTGCGGGCAGTTGTTGTGTCTGGAATAATATGCACACCATTGTGGCACGTCTGCAGAGCGAATGCAATTTACGGTCGGTCGCGCTCTCTTCCGCGTGTGTGGAAAATTGATTGCCCAGCTTGGGACAGCGATGGGGTCTTTGACGGGAATCAACCACTGCTGTGGTGGTCGAAAACACAATACAAATATTTGCTATCCGGAAAGATGCATATTTCAATGTAGAAAATTGTGTTACCTGCGTTGTCTATGCGCAAATGGTTATGTACGATGGAGTGGTTTTTGGTTTTCTGAAGTTCCAATGTTTGCAAATCTAGTTAAAATGTGGAAACTTTAAAAAACTAGGTAACATGCAGAAGAAATTAAATTAATACAATTAGAAGAAAATTTCAAATCAATTTCTCATCTCATCACGTAATCCGATTTGGACAGGTGGAGTGGAAATGCCAACTTTCAGTCGTCTATATTTTATATCAATTTTCTGTGGTTCCGAATCCATATGTTGGAAAAATAAACGTTAACGTCCAATTTAATATTTTTTTTTATCTATAATATCTTCGGGGAAGTACGTTTTGCTTTTAACTTTGGATATTCTTAAAATTAAGGTGGTTCCTGTGCCTAGTGACTTTGAAATATCAACTATTTGGATAGTCTACAACATCGCGAAATAATTGATTTAAAGTAACTACACAGAAGAAACAAAATGTCTATTTCGAATTTATGTTACGGTTTATCATCCAAATTGGGTAGGTTGATTCCAAGAAATTGGATTTCTTCAATTATCCCTTCATATATAAGTTTCTCGTAAATACTTCAAATAGGATAATTGTTAACTTTTGGTGGCGCATATCGTCTAAGGTGACTTCGAGGTTTTGAGTCATTAAAAAAAAGCGGTTAGGTCAAATGTTGTGTGTTAGACCGAATGGGTCTCTAGGCCAAACAGGCCATTACGCCAAATGGGCCAGTTGGCTTAATGGCTTGAGGGGTTACACAAGAGTGGAAAGAAAAAAATGACCAGCTCTTAGTCGATTCCTAGTCCCATCAGAAGTGTCTGCTTCAAATTTGAGCCAAATCAGACAGGTCTAGCTACGGTACCAAAGTGTTCGAAGTTTGCATGGAATTTTTTTTTTTGATGATTTAAATGGAGAAAACCCAATAGTTTATGTCTGAGTTACTTTTGAGTGGGGCCTAACAGCACATGGTGATGAATCAGTGATGGTGGTGGATGTAGTTGTGCGTGTTGTATCATCGCGAAGGGCTCGACCGTTCGTAAGTTAACGTGTTCGATCGCGTGGACGTTTGTATGCCGCGTGTGCTAATTTGTATGTAACTTCGTGTATATAAATTCAATTTTATAGCCGTGTGACGATTCGCATATGTGTTCTTGGATGATCCCGCGAATCTTGAATCTGATACTTAATTTTCAGTGTATGGTTCAGAGGCTAGGCATAAACAATTTTGTTGTTCATTATTGTGCATTATTCGTGAATGATCACAATTGTATTGGTAATATATGTAATAGATCTGAAGTGTCTTTGCAATAAGTGGAAAACAATAGAAAAAAAATTTACCCAAATTATTTTCATAGTTTCTCGTCGCAATTAATCGAGGGGATGCTGTAGCATAACGTAGATTTTTCTTACCAGAGAAAGCGAGCCGCTTGTACTATAAAAAAATTATACGATTACTACGACCAGCTGAAGATGAACTCTTTTTGTTTGGCTACAGAATCAAACATCTGTGCAAAATTTGCTCAATAAAGACAGTACGCTTGGGTACACTGGGCTACTGACGGGGACAGCCTTTTGGAAGCCTCACATTTATGATAGAGAATTTTAACTATCTGCAAAACTGCAAAAAAGGTATAAAGCCATCCTTTTTTCCAAGTCGAACACAAGTAAGAAATTCTTGTACTGCTTAAATAAAATCATTTGAAGTTTTAATTAACTCGAAATTTGATGGACAAATGACAAAAACAAAGCCAAAATATGAGCATCTGCTACAAGCACTCCACTTTTTTCCTAATTTATCTATCACACACGACTGGCGTTGAAATGAAATATACCGCTCATATTTTTAGATTCGAGTAAATGTGGTAGTGAGCTTTGAAAGCAATGTTACTATTCAAAGTATTGAGGTCATTTAACACTTCTTCTGACTGATGAGAAAATCAATTTGTTAAAATGCAACGTGCACTATTTTTAACATAGACAAGGGCACAAAACCGTTTATCGAAATCTATAACAAGAAACCGACAATCGTAACAATCATTCGAGCAAAAAGAGACAATATAACAAAAATACGTTATTTCCACTCTTGTGAAAAAACTCACTAGAATCGTAAATGAATTAATGTTAAGGGGACTCGCCCGGTTATAATCAACACAGCATCGATTTGATTTCAAATGGTGCAAGATTTGGCCATCTCTTGGTGGAGTAGTGAATTTATTGATAGTAAAAATGTCACTCAGGTCAGCTTAATTAATTTTGGAAATTTTCAATTAAAACAAGACATACTGAAACTGGACACCTCTGGGATGTAGTAGCTTACCCTTTTCGTGGAATGTAACTCAACATCTGTTTACACCTTGTCCCTTATATGGACCCTTTCAATTCAATAGTGCCCAGGGGCCCCGAGTGGCCCTCAGACGGGCCTGCCTAAAAGAAAACGTGTTGAAAGTTGCCAAAACTCTTGGTGTATACCTACGGGGGGGTTGAGGCTCAATTGAAAATTTTGACATGTGGACATTCTTGCACTAAATACATTTAGACAAAAACTCGTTTTTTAAACACTGTACAGTTGTGTATAACACCTTTAACAATAATAATTATATTCATTTAAAAACTAATGGGTTCTTGATACTAATCAGTGGCGAATAATTTCTGAAATTGTAGCGACTTTTCTCAAAAAATAAAACAGTCCCACAGCCGACCAATTTGTAGCTTAAATTAAAATTGTTTATTTAACACGACACTACGCTCTATAATCGCCTAGGGCTTAAAAATTCCAAAAGTTTAAAAAATGTCGCATGCGGCATTAAGTAGCCGAATGCTCGAAAACAAACTAAACTAAGTCCCTAAGTTCGAGTCCAAGAGTTGAAGAATCAAAGAATCTAACAGTCCGTGAGTGCATAAGTTCGAAAATCCAAGAGGTCTGGAGTCTACGAATTCAATAGCCCGAGAGATCAAATGATCAAGAGTCCAGGAGTCCAAGAGCCAAAGAGTTGAAGAATAAAAAAAAATAACAACCAAAGATTCAAAAAGTAAAAAACAAAGATTTCAAAAGTTCATGTGCCCAACAGCCTGAGAGTCCAGGAGTTCAAGTTTTCGTAGTTTAGTCCTCGAGTCCAAAAATCCGAAAAACTTAGAGTCAAAGAGTCCAAAAGAACAACCATGTAAGAAACGTTTAGACGTCGAAGAGTTCAAGAGCCAAAGAAGCTAGCGATCCAAAATTCCTAAAGTTAAAAATGCCGAATATAATTTTCATAAGCAGATGCATAACAAATATAATCGTTGCATTTTTAAGCTTAATATTGCTTTTATATTTGCTCTTTAATAGCACTAAATACGTACATATGTAATGTACACATGCTTTAGAGATCCTTAAAGCTTGTATGCATTATATCAGCTTTATATACTTATATAGTACTGGCGATAGTGCTACATTTCGCCTGCGCTTTCGTGCTTTTACAATGCCAGTATAAGGCTTGACTATATTAAAAATGCTGGAATAACAATTTGATGTAATATCAGCGCAATATGTATAGTCAATATAGTACAAGGCAAGCTAGAATTGTGACGAAAACGATTATGTTAAATTAATCTTCCGCAATCTCGGTGGCCACGCTGAACCTCCTTTAGTTTTAAACAGCCATGCATTCCTCGCGCGTATTTGCTATAACACACGCAGATTTCAATCTATTAGCCACAATTTTCGAAAAACTGACAGCGACAAAAAGAAAGTGTAAATAATACACTCTAAACTACTTCTACAAAATCTCATTAAGCCATTTTTTGAAACTCGAATTTTTACATTTCTTATAAAAGAAATGTATAGAATTCGCTCAAACTTTCAAGATTTCTTCCGAGGCCCGGAGGGCCGAGTCTTATATACCAATCGACTCAGCTCGACGATTTGGGACAATGTCTGTGTGTGTGTGTCTGTGTGTGTGTATGTAACGGACAAATTCTCATTCGTGTTTCTCAGCAATGGCTGAACCGACCTTATCCAAACCAATTTTAAATGAAAGAACTAAAAAACAGTATGAACGCTATTAATTTGTTTTTGATTCTGATGTTTAGTTTCCAAGATATGAAAGTTGTGTAAAAATGGCGTTTTTTGCAGTTTCTTGTAATTATTTGCCGAAGTTGACAATATAGATTAACAATTTATATGTTTTAGATAGCTTTAACAAATACCTTTCGAACAAGCTATAGATTGTTGAAATCGGACTATTATCAAAAGAGATATTTAACATTAAATGCGGACGAAAGATTTTTATCATTTCCCATTGCCAGAAATATGACCAAAAACATGTAATCTATTATTAACGCCAAAACGGCTTATTTTAGGTCAATAGTATCTTCGGAGAATTTAATGGAGGCATTATGCCCTTTCTTTTGGTATTGTGCTTTTGCTGATTAATCTCCCTATGAGTGAGATATTTTCACAAATTTTCTTGGAAGTGATTATATCGAAATGATGTCTTCAGCAAATTTGTAGCTCTTACTTTTGCGAATAACTTTACTAAAGACTTTAAATATCTATTTTGAATACTTTAAAAGTTATGGCTTGTTGTTTGTTGATTACTCTTTCTCGCCTATTTATTGTTCAATATAGTAATAATCCATTGAAATAAGCTAAACATTATTTCGATAAAACGAATTTTGTATTTCATTTTACTATCTACAACCGCTAGAAATAATCACCGAACACTTCCAAGTTATCTGGAAGGAACTTGATAACTTATCAGTGCAAAAATGTTAATTTGTGCGAACCTTCTGACTGCAATTTTTCTAACTCATGACCATCGGATCGATCTTAAACACATCGGAAAATGAAAAGCGAAATAAATAACTCCAAGCAATGGCGTTGCCAAGAGAAGGTTTTGGGGTTTAACACCATACAACGCCCCCCCCCCCACCACACCCAAAAAAAAATGGATTGAAGTTGAAAATTTATTGATGCAGACTGATTCAATTCAATATTACAATAACAATTATCTGATCCGTACATTGATATCCTGTTGTTGTAAACATCATGAGGACTTTTGATAAATTGTCGGAATGGGGTCCTGATATGTAACTGATCTATTGGTCTTGATTTCACAGTTGTCTAATTGCATCAATATCAAAATCCTGCCTGAAAACATTCCAATAGAAAATTCCAGAGTTCTGTAATCAATCATAATCCTCAGATTTCTTTTCAAATTGAGCTCGTTTTTGTAGAGATGTACTGTAATAAGGGTCTTTATTTAATAGGAAGCGAATTTAAAATTGATTTAATGTCTATGAAACATAGAACAGCTCGCCAAAAAAAATGCATAACTTTCAATATTTGCTAAAAATGTTTTTGCCTTTCTCATTCACTCTAAAATTCGTCAATCTAATCCCGACCGGGAGGGCCGAGTGTCATATGCCAATAGACTCAGTTCGTCGAGATCGGAAAATGTCTGTGTGTGTATGTATGTATGTGTGTGTATGTGTGTATGTGGAAAAAAATGTGACCTCTGTTAATCAGAGACGGCTGGATCGATTTGCACAAAGTTAGTCTCAAATGAAAGGTACAACCTTCCCATCGGCTGCAATTGATTTTTTTTATTGATTGGACTTCCGGTTCCGGAGTTACGAGTTGAAGAGTGCAATCACACAGCAAATTCCCATATAAACTGAAATGAAAAATTTTCAAAATCAAATTTGTATATTTGATGCCAAATGACTTTATAATGCATGAAACATCGAGATTTGATGTAAACTCGAAAAAAATAATGTTTGACAAAAATTGATTTTTTTGGGACATTTTTGCCTTTCTCATATAGAAAGGTTATGCAATCACTCTAAAAATCGTCAATCATACCGGCCCGGAGGGAGTATGCAGTGAGGGGTTGCTGTTTTAAAATTAAAACTAGTTTAAAATTTCTTAACAAGTTGAAAATTTTCGGCAGGACCCGAACCTCCCGGATCTTACTATGTGATACTGAAACATCGCTTGAAACCAGCGGCGGTCAGTATCTCAAGATCGTGGCTGTCGATCCATTGTACGTATGTGCAAATCGAACTGAACATGTAATATTTAATTCCACCATTGTATTGAACATAACCAGCCATGGAATCGTAGTCTGGACAAATGAGAAAAGCACAATTGCACCACTAGGTTTTCATTTTGGGAATGCGTCGAGTTGAGACGAAAACGTAACATGATTAATAACGAGGATAACACTTTCCGAATGAAGAGAGAAATTTATGAAAAATTACGATTTCCATTCGACTCTAGCAGGTTCTGATCGATTTTGATGAGAATTTGATTTTTGTTGTATGACCAATTATATGTATAGGTCAAATGTTCAAAAACAGTAATTTAAGGTCAAGATAACATCATTTTGAAACCGCCAATTTCGGAGGGTTAGTATCTTCGATGAATTTTACAAACATTAAACAGCGCATCATTTGATAAAATAATTTTGACGGTATATCGTCCAAGAAGTATTTATGGTGAATTTTCTCAGGTTAATATTCATGACTACAATAAAGTCTCAACAAATTCGCTAAAAACACGAACTCTGTTACTATTTTTTGAAAAATTAATTCTGCATAATTTTAAAACTTCAAAAATTACGATTTCGGAATTATGCCGTTTGGACAGTAAGATCGATTTTCACCAAACCCCCACCAATTGTAAAATTGGTATTGTAAACAAAATGTAAGGGTGATACTTCAATGCTGATAGGTGGGACCGAAAAAGTAAACAATCGTCAAAGGGGCGATACTATCATTTTGTCAATTTCAATAGCAAACACAAATTTTAATTTAATAATTTCAAATACTTCATGAAGTTTTGGGTTTCGATCACTGAATCATGCAATCTAGGATGTAAAAAACACAATATTTCTTAAATAGGAAATAAAACCAAGTCTGGAAATATTCACTGTTGATTTTCTTTGAATGGTGTCACTGCTAGTATCGCTTTTTTTCCAGAAAAAGCGTTGATTTCTTCGTTCTCAGTCGCGTTGAAAATTTGAGTAAAGTATAAACTTCATTCCGATTCAAAAAAAAAAAATCGATTTTTTGGCTCAGTACAATATACATAACCCCTTTAGGAAAATTCAGTTTTCCCACCACAATGCATTGATTGAGGAATTTAGATATTTTATTAACAGAGCATTAGCAATAATTCGTTTGTATGTCTATTTTATGGGCCACTTTTTCGCTTTCCCATTGATTTGGTTTGAGATTTCTAGCACTGATGTTGTCCTATGCTGATTTGAGCGATTCTCTGTGTCCTGCCACAATCCCATGTAGTATGTGTTATCAAAAACATCGCGAAGCATCAAGTTCTAAATGTTCTCAAACGATATAATATCCGAAGAGAGTGATAAGAGTTATAAGAAATGTCTCATCACACTGTTAGGTGGATTAAAAGCGTTTTTCCATTTTTTTTTGGTTCATCGAGTAACTACAAGTCTAAGCTTTACAAATCTTGTTGAATTTCATGTGCCAGACAATTTTATCAATAGTTATCGTGTTCGCCGCGGCGCTCCTCCACGTGGAAATGGTTGGACGTCTACACTTGGAACGCTCGTATTTGTGACTCTATGTGACTGAAAATATTTTTTTTTGTGCGTAGATTTTTATATTACACAAAAAAGTCATTGTTGTCTTGCCTTCAAAATCGTGAAACAAAATAACTTTCGGTTTGAGCTCTTTACAGCAGACGCTCCCCTTAAGCCTGTGGATGTATTAGGGTGTCCTTTCTAAATACCAGTTCAACTATTGAAAATCAACCAATGCTGATGGCAGTTAGGCCCCGAAAACAAAACTATGGTCACAGCTTTCCACACACCAAGTTTTGGTATGGTACCAGAAAATAGTAGGTAAGACCGGAAGACCAGGTCACAGCTGTCGGAAACGCCATAAACGTAAACTTATTTCACTAGAGGCCAAACCATCGAATATATTCACAGGGTGTCTTTGGAGGAATTGTTCGTATGAATGTTCCCCACAATCTGATAACAATTGAAATTAGGCATGGCTTACTATGATCAAACTAAAATAATAAACTTTTTATACTGACGAGGTAGAAAGTTGGTGTCTTCGGCAAAGTTTTAGAAATGCTCATAGTGAAAAAAATTGTTGAAGAACTTGAGCTTGTAGGATTAAAGGTTATCGATTTATAAGGCGTTTTCTATGGCCCCTTAAATTTAGTTTTTTTAAAATAACTTTTTTCATTGTGACTTTTCGTGCAAACTATGTTCAAGACAAATGTGTAGCTACATAATTTTGTCGAAAACTGTATGCAAAAATACTCATTCGTTTCAAAGTTATTGAGGATTTTTACATTTTTTTACACCAACTTCAACTACGTATAAGAAAGACAGGTGCAAACCAAAATGCACAAACAGGCACTTTTTCAACTGTCTTAACTATGCACAATAAAGTTAAGAAGGTTTGGTGCGTGGCACTCTAGAACCCTATGAATAGGGTAAGCTTACTTTATCATGTTTTTTTTTACTTTTTCCATACAAAAATCAGCAAAAAAAATTGTGGGGAACATTTATACGAACAATTCCGCCAAAGACACCCTGTGAATATATTCGATGGTTTGGCCTCTAGTGAATTAAGTTCACGTTTTTGGCGTTTCCGACACTGTGCAGGGCTAGTTGGCGTTATTTTCAGTTCTCATTTTTTATCGCTTTTATTTAGATAGAATAGAACACGATGCATGCAATTTTATTAAAATGTTTGATGCATTGTCTCCATTTTTAGAGAAAAAATATGTGACGGTAAAAAGCCATCAACTTACCCCAGCCACGGGGTGAGTTGGCGGTATATATGGGGTAAGATGGCGGAATGCCAGAAAATAAGCAATCAAATTAAAAATTCAATTACTTCAGAGGTCCTTACGAAAAGTGCTGATTGTTTTTTCAACAAAACTGTATATTATTTGAAATTATATTTCAACTTCAAGACCCCGGTATTTTGACTTCGAAGCCTACTCCATATTCAAAAATAAATTTTCGAAATTCTTCGGGTGATTGGTCGAAGTAAATGTCCCCTGAAAGCTCTTAAAAATCACCTTAAATGACACAAAATGTTTAAAATTAAGAAAAGTTACTTAGCTTGCCGGAAAACACAATATCACCCACAACTTCTCCAAAATAAAATGTTTTGCAGCAAAAACACATTGGACAATGTGTTTCACATTACTTGAGGTCCACAACGAAAGGCAGCGCTAAATGTTGAATAGAAACGGAGAAAAGAGGATTCAGCCAACTTACACCAACCGCCAACTAGCCCCGGGCGTAACATGTCTGCATATTACCGAGTTCAAAGTTATAGCCCATTGATCTGCAGATCTGCAGTTTAAAAATTATAATTTACAATTACAACCCACGCCAAGTGTTTGCCGGTCGAAGTAATGCCTGTAGATTTTTTTGCAGAAGGTTTTAGAATAAATTTAAAAATCTTTTTTCTCGGGATTCCCGAGTCCCGGGAATAACGAAACGCTAATCGAAAATCCCGGGAAATAAATTCCCGGGATGGAACCTCCACTTAAGCTCTATTACTGCCTTCTGCTTTATTCTCACCTTCAGCAAACTTTCCACATCACGAATGCTCGGTCTCCGCTGCCAAAAGTCCGGAAGTCCGCTGCCAAAAAGCCGTATTTGGCCGGAGCGCCACTTCTTGATTCTGCGATTCACTCATCTCGCCAAATCACCACGACAAGAATTGAAATAACAGTTTCTATTTTTGTTCGTCAGTCAAGGTGCAATATAAAAGCAACTATTTTTGTCGTTCGCTTCGTGCGCTGGCTCAGCAGAACCAAAAAACACACTGAGTATTGTGACCGTTGTCTTTTGGTGGTTGAAAAGAGGAAATAGATTCTAGATTTACGGGTTACTGTTATCCAGAAATTTGAGGTTTCGGGATTACTTATTTTTTAGATTTTATTTAATTCCAATATTTCTGAACGGTTTGTAGTACAACTTCTAAAGTTGTTTTCTGTATCCTGCTTCTATTGATTTCTTAATTTCTAAACTCCTGGATTCAGAGATGCAGACCTAGATTCTCCTTTACCAGCAATGTTTTTGTTTTGGTTCTATGGACTCCTCGGTTTCTAGATTGATGGTTTCTGAACTTCCTGGAATTCCATTATTCTTCTATTACCAATTTTTTCTTGCTCATTCACTGCGGAAATATACAATCGAATCTTGTAAAAATGACAGATATTTACTCGTCGATTCACTGATACGCAACATGAAGGCGATTATACAGATGATCGGCCAATTTTAAGAGTTCTATTACAGACGTTTTAACCCGCAGAGCAGAAGTAGGTTTATAGAAAGGTCTTTGACGCTTCGAAGGTATCGAATTCAATCTCAGGAAAAAGACCAACAATAAATGTTGTCTATGTGCTTGATGAATTCCGTATGTTTATTATTTGTTTGAATTAGTCCCGTACATAGAGGCAAGTGAAAGATCAAACTTCTTACAAACGGCAGCTCTCCGAGCTCGCACAACCTATAATTCGTCATAAACACACGGACCAGACGGAGCTCTGGAAGCAAAAAGGCAGGCAATTCCAAACGCGATTGTTAGCTATGTTTGAACGCACGGCTCTGGCCCCAAAAACAGGGCTTGGGATGCATTACGACAAAACATAAACAACAACACGAATTGGTGCGTTGAAAATTGGAATTTTTGATTCGATTACGCTGGTGGCCTGGTTGGTAAAGCCCTTCATGCTTACCATACATACGTAACAGTCGTACAAATAGCGCATTCCGGGTCTTCTGGAATCGCCATTGCGTAACTCGATTGCGCAGTCGAGCTGAGCTTTACAGCAGTATGGATGAATTGGAATGGGCATTTTTTTTTTTCGCGCGCACTCAACAAACGACTTGCTTCGTTTGTCGTTTCGGAAAAACTAGTATATCAAACTGTCATTGGAAGTTTTGATGTTACATGCGTGGTAACAGATTGAGGCCAGCCGCGCTTGTTGAAATGCTCGCACTGATCGATGGTGAACTATGATCAGATTGACGATGGTCGTTTGTTGTTTTACTTCTTCCTCCAAGTTTCCATTCCCACCGGACCATGCGTGGTGTATCCAGTAACAAATGAGCGTCGTTTCCTGCGTGCGTGTGTGTGTTTCCCCCTTTCCAATCATTTTCCATTCAACCCATTCGGGGTGACCCAATGACAGCAGCAGCAGCGTCGGAAAACCGTTAGAAGCAAATTGATGGTGCGCTCTCGGTTTTCTAAACCGAACATCATCATTATGAACGAATGTCATTTTTCAGGTCGCGTCCGATGGTTTGACATAGTTGTTACTGTTTTTGATGGGTTTGTGTTATTTTTTGTGTGGATCAAGATAGATTGGAACTCATTTGCAGTCACAATAATAACCGGGCTGAATGGTTAGATGATGGTGATTTACGATTGCTGAAAGCTGCAACAAATAGCAGATGCGTTCAAAGGGGAACCCACTCCGGCAAAATGCTCCGTCCAGAACGGCACGAAACTCGTTTCGGCCCACGCTCGTCGAGAACATCTTTCCGAAGCTTGTGCTGATTGTTCAGAGTTCCGACAGCAATGAAAGCGAAGTATGTTCCTTTCTACTTACTCCCTCGCATTTCTGGTTCGAGACACACATACACGGTTTAGGGTGACCGGGTAAATGCTATCTTTATAACGGTTTAAAAAATCAGGCAACTTGAAAGTCCACCACCCTACCGGTTAGCAGTCCATGTATCGTCAACCGATGTTAAAAAAATAAATGAACCAAGATAAATCATCACAGGGGCTATGCAAAAAGAAATAAAGCTCACTTTCAATTACGAAAGATTTATGTCTACGTGGAACATTGGGACAGTGTCTTATACCGTGCTTCAAAGTTGGTCGAACAGTTTGTTACATGTGACTTATGTTTAAAAAACGCAGATCGTTGGAAATTAATAATTAAGTTTATGGTGGTGTTTGCAAAATGAGAGCACTCACTTCGAATAGACTCCATTTTCCCATAGCACCCACGTACTGATTGGTTGGAACGTAGAATGATTGGTATTGCGAGCAAACCCGTTTTTCCAAGCTCTGCGATATTTTTCTTCAATTAATTGTGTTGTGCAATCTTTCTGCGACAGCTGCGACTCGGCGGCTATTGATTGAACCGTAAATAAATTAGCGGCTAATATCAAAACATATGCCAAATTAGGAAAAAAACTGGTTAAACTTCACGCATGATCTGTCGTTTATGGTTCTCATTTGATGAAGTGAGCATTAGTTTGTGGTATGTCGCTTGAATATAGTTTCTCGGGTTTGTTTTATGGAAAATTGTCAACGTTGAGAAATTTGTCCATTTCTGGGTATGAAATTAAGTTCATATCAAATTGCCAGAGATTTTATTTTCTCCATCAATATTTTGATCCGGTTGGAGTCGTTTTAAAAAACGGCTATTTAGCAGCATGAACCCCCAAAACGATCACAAACATACCAAGACGCCGCTTAAGGAGATATACAGGAGCACAGATCCAAACATACTAGTTACTTATCATCACCGATTTTGTTAATATTTAGGCAACTTTTGCTACCTCTGGGAATAAATGGGATTTTTTCTGCTTTGAAATATGAAATGCTGCGGCGGGTTTATTAAAAATAGGAAAGGATCGTTTGATTATTGACAA
Organism: Topomyia yanbarensis; assembly: GCF_030247195.1. Lineage (NCBI taxonomy): Eukaryota > Metazoa > Arthropoda > Insecta > Diptera > Culicidae > Topomyia > Topomyia yanbarensis. The sequence continues at coordinate 32,022,682 of NC_080671.1, read as the reverse complement.
TACTTTATTGAGTAGATGGAAAATCATGTTGCATAGAAAAAAACGACTCTTAGAATCCCTGATTCATTCATAATTTGTGAAACTCAGAACTTTTTTCACCACATATTGCTACGGTTACCTTCCAAATCAATATCTCTTGGTAACTATGCGTAGACAAGACAGTAATCTTAGAACTTTTATTGCGAACTAATCCCAAATACACCACAAAGGCCATTGAGAGAAAGGATGTAGACATACGGTCCCAGTTGACTGCCCTGCGGTAGACGATTCCATTTAACTAGAAACTAAAATTGTATTCGATTGGAAAGTGTTCAGCTCTGTATAGCAGTCATCATTTAACTTTTTTATGGCATTTAGAAAGATGATTGCTGCCGCAATGCAGTGCGGAGTGAAAAGGTGCATTTCGCTTTTTTTTTTTTTTTCAAAATACTGGTCCTAAGTGGGTAGCCCCGTCGACCTGGATGGGCACTAGAGTGACAAGAAAAAATGACCCCTATCGGTCCGGCCCTCAGTCGATTACTAGTCCCAATAGGAGTACTTGCTCCAAATTTGAACCAAATCGGACAAGTCTAGCTACCGGACCAGCGTGCCTGAAGTTTGTATGGGATTTTTCGACAATTTACACGGAAAAACCCCACTAGCTCGCATTTTCGACGCTAGGTGGCACTGTATGCATCGTATTATCACTGTAAGTGAAAATAAGAAAGAAATTAATTGTCTACAACTTTTTAGAAAACTGCCAGTCAATTCGGCTATGTTGAAAAAAGTAATAAAACTTTTAACTAAGTGATGTCTGTGTCAGTTTTGCATGTAGTCTAGCAGTGCATGGTAGTCAGTACTCGATTTCCACGAACTAAACATTTTTGTGAAATAACGGTTAGGTTTAGCTCAATAGCATGTTCAGAAGAATTTTAATAAATAATTCGAGACTCGTTTTGGTTGGAACATTTTAGTTCCACATGTTATCGCATAGAAGGCGCCAACACCAACTTTTCAAAGGATAGAGATATAAATTAGATGTCTTCTACAAAGTTGTACAACAGGCATTTTTCAGTAATTCTTCCGAACATTCCGATATTCTATCACTTTTCTTTGCAAAGATAGTGTTGGTCACAAGTGGAACTAAAATTTTCTAACCATAACATAGCTCGTATCATGTGCTACAATTCTTCTGAACATACTATTCAGCTAAATCTAACCATTGGGAATCTAGTACTGATACATAACCATGCACTGCTAAGCCCTAGTCCCCATGCAAAACTGACTCAGACATCACTTCGTTAAGCGTTTATCAAAGCCGGATTAACATCTTTTAATAAAGCTTGATTGACTAGCAGTCTTCGACAAAGTTGTAGACAATTGAATTATCTTTCTTATTTTCACTTTCAGTGATAATACGATGCATACAGTACCACTTAGCGACAAAAATGCACGCTAGTGGATTTTCTCCATGTAAATTGTCGAAAAATCCCATGCAAATTTCAGGTACGTTGGTCCAGTAGCTAGACTTGTCCGATTTTGCTTCAAATTTAGAGCAAGTTACCCTGGTGGAACTAGGAATCGACTCAGGGGCCGATTGAGTTTTCAAAAATTCATTCTTTTTTTTCTAGGCAGTCTACTGGGCACCCTATGTTTTGTGCTGAAATACAGAGAAAATTGCAACTTTTTCGACCGACCATCTTAGATTCCTATGAAACTTCACACGTTTCACCGGCATGGAAGACTAAACATTTTTCACAATCAGTAAGATTATTTTGAATCATGAGCAATTTTTTAAAAGGGCGTAGACCGTTCTACGTGCAAAAATTTCAAAAAACAATTTATTCAATTACTGTATTTTATATAGCAAAATTTTGTGAGAACGAGTTACAGGGAGCGAACATTTCTGTACGAAAAAAATATGCACTGAAAAAAATGCTGTGTCATTTTTCACAAAAACAAAAATTTGTGTAAAAAAATTTAAATTGCAAAAAAACATTGTATCATTTTTTTTTTATTTTGTCAACAAAAACCTAGAGAAAAGAAACATTTTGAATGTAATTGTATAATGGAGAACATATCGGTAAAATAAACAAAGATAAACAAAGATTACAGAAAAACTATCAACAGGCAAAACAATGAAATTTAAGAAAATAGAATATAAATAAAAATATTCAAAATGATGATTATCCTCAGTGTTAGCATTAGAAAGTGAATTTTTATTATAACGTGATAGTCTTAAAATCTAACAACATATAAAGAAAACCCCGGCGTAAAAAAGCTTTTGCAAATGCCGTCTCAAATAAACGTTTTATGAAAAAAAAAACTTATCGGTAAAGAAAAGTTTTTTTACCAATAATTTTATACATGTTTTTAAATTTCATACTAATTGACATACAAAACTGTAATTTTATTACAGAATATAATTTTAAGTATCGTTTTAAATCAAAATGCATTTAACTAAAATCTTCCAAAATGCGATAGTTTTTGAGATATTTGGAATTTTGTTCCAACAAAAACAGTTAATTCATGTGATTATGCCCTTTTTAAAAGTTATTCGCGTTACCCCATCATGAAATGCCAAAAATCTAATATTTATCGCTTTAAAGACATAAAGGAAACTTTTTACAATGTATTTGACTCATGGAGAAGCTTTCAATAAAAAAGTTTTCCTAACAACAACATATTTTCATTATTCATACTATTTGCAGTCAAAAATGCAATTTTCTTTTTGAAAATGATTCTTAGCGCTATTTTATATCAAAACGCTCATAATAAAAATTTTCTGAAATGTTCTCGAGATATTTTAAATTTTGTTTTTATCACACAATTATTTCATTTCATTACGACCTTTTCATAAGTTATTTGCGTTTCTCCGACAACAACAGTAGGTTTTTGAAAAGGCTCATAATATTTCCTGTAACTTGTCCCTTGACATATTGTAAGCGATATTGTAACTCATTTGAAAGCTACACGAAAACAACCAAAATATGATCCGACTATTTAGTTTAATCTTCAGACCTTATGCATGGTTGAATAGTATTTTGATTGTTTTCGTATAGCTTTCAAATGGTTTACAATATTGCTTTGATGTAAAAGATAAAGTATCAGGAAATATTATGGGCCTATTGAAAAACTTATTATTGTTGATGGAAAAAAGCGAATAGCTTCTGAAAAGGTCGTAATAATACAAAAAGATTGTGTTGTTAAAACAAAATTTAAAACATTTTACAGAACTACTACATTTCAGAAAATTTTTGTTATGAGAATTTTGATTTAAAATGGTGTTTGGAATCACATTCAAAAAGAAAATTGTATTTTTGTCTGCCAATAGTATGAATTATAAAAATATGTCAAAAGTTGATGTTAGGTAAACTATTTTAGTGAAAGCTCCTCCGTGATCCAAATACTCTTTTACGTCTTTAAAACGATGAACATTCGATTTTTGACATTTTATAATGGGGTAACGCGAGTAACTTTTAAGATGGGCATAATCGAACGAGTTAACTGTTTTTGTTTAAACAAAATTCCAAATCTCTCGAAAACTATCGCATTTTGGAATATTTTTTATTGAATACATTTTGATTTAAAAAGATATTTAGAATTATAATTTGTAATAAAATTACAGTTTTGTATGCCAATTAGTATGAAATTTAAAAACATGCATGCAGTTATTGTTATAAAAACTATTTTATCGATAAGTTCTCCATCATATAATCACATTCAACATGTTTCTTTTCTATTTAGGTTTTTGTTGACAAAATAAAAAAAATAGAAAAATGGTTTTTTTTGCAATTTAAATTTTTAACACAAATTTTTGTTTTTGTGAAAAATTACACATTTTTTCAGTGTATATTGTTTTCGTATAGAAATATTTATTCCCTGTAAGTCGTTCTCAGAAAATTTTGCTGTGTAAAATACAGAGTAAAATACAGTTTGCAGAGAAATCAATATTGTTTGTGTACTTGTAACTTGATGGATTACACAAATAAGCAGTTACCCTTACTTGTCTGACTACATGGCCGTGCACATTGTGTGAAAGTAGTACACAGAATTCTTGAGTGTAGTTTTATTTAAATTGAAAATATAAAATATATTAGCACTAAACTCGCGTGATGCCGCAGGACTGGTCATAGTGGCAAGACGCCAGATCAAGAAACTAAGAGTTGAAACGTTCCTCCATATGACAAGTTAGTCAGGCACGGAAGCTCTGGGTCGAGTGGAACACTAAACATTTAAATTCAACTTCTCTAAGTTAGGTGATGTGCCCTCATGTGTAAATTGGTTCATCCAATTGTTTTCCTTTGAGAAAAACCAAATGTTGCATACTTACAGGCGTTTGGCTTTCATGCCAAAAGACAGAATTCGTTTGGCTATACTCATCAGCGAGACATTACTCGGTACCAGTCAGTTGCTTTAGGGGTTCACATATGTTGTGTGAACTGTTTGGATTTAGTGTCTAACTGGTGCCAATTTGGTGTTAGTTTTGGATACATAGTGTAACCAACAGCAAGTTGGTGTCAGTTACTGACGAGTGGAACGCGAAACATAGTTCTAGTCTATGCAAAATATTTACTCACAAATGGAAAAAATCAGCTAATTTGTACAAGAGGACACAAAGACCTAACTTACAGAAGGTGTTTCAAAAGCTTTTCGTCAGTAACTGACGCCAACTTGAGACTAGTTAGACAATAAATCCAAACTAGCACCAAACTTGTTCTTGTGTCCGGGCTGGCAGCTCATGATCTCGTCAAGCAAACATTAATTATCTGAATTGCCGGTTGATAAAATGTGTTCATGAAACCGGAAGGTCATAGAAACACTGCTGAAAATATGGAAATGCGAACAAAATATTTAAATCTAAAGACGGTATAAAATGTGAAAAATATTGAATTATTATTAGGAGCCCTCACTTCAGATGTTTTGACACTCATTTGATTTATCGAATAAACTGGTATTTGAGCGAGGAGTATTTTAAATTATTCTTTATACAAATGATGGTGGTCCTGAAAAGAACTGCTTTTGTTAGCGTTGGTGCTTCTGTCATCTTACTATTTCCGGGTTTAGCTGTTGTCCGGGATGCGATTCTAACATGATTGGCGTAGAATAAAGGTTATAATTTTACCAAGCGTTGAATATTTCACATTACAAATCATATCACTGGATCAGTTAAAGAAAGTTTTGGTATGTGATCTGAAAAATAAAGTTGGCGAAAGAAAAGATTTTCAAATTTAATTCTTTTGATAAGGGCTGATTTGGTTGCCAACTGAAAACACAATTCTTTCTATTCAATATATGCGGCTCGGTGCATGAAATTAGCTTCGTTAGGATGTTTTAAAATCAGACCCATTGGAACAAATTAGTTATAATTTAATTCATTTGAATGGTTCAATAGCACTGAAAAGGGTTAATTTGATCACGGATTTTTTGCTTCGGTTTATCGCCATGGCTCGGATGCACGGGGTCAACATCCTTCCCATTCAGCAGTTTATTTTTAATTTAATGAATAACGTATGAAACGTAGCATGGCCTTTTATCACATTTGTACTGCTCGTGGAAGCGTGGCACACACCGGAATCAATGCTCAGATCGTCTGTGCCCTTTATCTAGGACTTCGTCGAGAAACGGCTGAATGGAAGGTATTCTCTGTCTGCAACATACTCGCTTAGTCTTAGTCTTAGTTTAGTCCTGGTATTAAGTTAGTGTCGGATTCTGATGAGATGAAGTCGAAACGTAAATTCCATATGGTATTCAGGTAACATAAGAATAAATAATACAACATTAATAGAGCTTAAGGCGAATGACCCATGAGGTTAAAGCCTTTAATTAAATAAACAAACAAACAAACATAATAGAGCTTCATCGATGTGACAACGCTGAAATAGTTATGTATGAGGAAATTGGCTTGATCACACGCATTCTCACCACACAAACACTGTTAGAAATACCACGAAAAAAAATTCCATTGTAACGTTTGCAACGGAGTCTTCTTCTTTTAATCACGCTGCACAGTGGTCAAGAATGCAAATTTAGCCGGAATTTTGAGATTTTACTAAAACTAAACAACTTAGCCTTATTAAGTCTTTGGAGAAGTTTTCGTAGTTTATGAGCCCCCTCTATTTGTTAAAACAACAGTTAGGGTTGTTCTAATTTTACCAAGATTAAAAAATTAACTTTTTAATCATTCTAATCAAATTTTGAAAAAGTTCGCTGAAGACATGTAAGCTCTATCTGTCATACCTTTAATTTTACAACAAATTTAAAGTCGGAGCTTAGGATGTTGCTTCGAAATGCCGTTTTTCCAATAACTTTTGCTGTATTCATTTAAAACTGAAGTAGTCCTCAGACAACTTTAAGAATGTTTCAAGGCGAATAATTTGTTTCATGGCACCATATATCTATTTTCGGTTCGCGCGCTATTTCGGTTGAAAAGTTATGAGCACTTTTTCGTCAAAAATGGGGGTTGTTTGGAATAACAATATCGCTCATTTGGGGCGAATAAAAGATAATTCTTTTTGAATTATGAATAAGGTCATGATTAGAGTTATAATTGAGCAAAAAATGGCGAATACGATATTTTTGAAAATTTCATAAAATTAATTTAAAAGAACCTATTTTTGAAATATTAAGTGCTTATATCTTCTGAACAAAAAAAGCTAGAGTTTTGATGTATTAGAAGAAAATGTTCGTCTTCAAAAACTCTGAAAAACATCTGAAGGATAGGTTGTAAAAAAATGAAAAAGTTATATTAAAAATTTGGTTTTTCATGAATTGACTTTGTAATATGTTTAAATTACTTTCACATTGAACAATATAAAAAATGTAGTTTCGTTTTCTTGATAAAATATTGCACTATACAATGCTTTTCTATTATTTTAAATAGTTTGTAGGGTGGTTCTAATTTTTTTTAATCAGGAAATTAACTTTTAATGGTTCGAGATAGAGTTTCGCTGTTTTCCAAAAAAACGAAGAAAATTAAGTTTTAAAAAAGAAATCAGTGTCGAAGACACTGAAACTCTATGTCGTGTACTTTTCATTTTACAAGAAATTTACCCAAAAAATTTAGGGTGTTTCTTAAAAAATGGTTTTCTTTGTATAACTTTTGCAGTTTTGATTTTTCATTAAGATCACTTTAGAAATACTTTCAGATATTTTAAAGGAGAACAATTTGTCTTAATATATTGAACCTCTAGCTTCTCTCGAAAGAAAATTATATATACTTTTTACTAAAAATAAACTATTTTTTGAGTAAATATTTCAACATAAAAAATAGTGCATATTTACCATTTTTTGGCTTATCTATACTACAAAGCACGCTATTTCATATGAAAGCAACAGTATTCAGTGTTCAGTGCCCGAATCGAAGATAATTCTATTTGAAAAAGTTACAGTTTTATATAAAAGTTCTTATAACTTTAAAAACTTTAAAACGAATAAAGTTAAGTATTTGGTGTTTTAAAGCCAATTATGTGCCCTACAATAATCTTCAAGTTGTCCAAAGGGTACTTTAGCGTAAAATAAAAACTTCAAAAGTTATAGAAATAAAACCGCTTTTTTCAGGGACACCCTAAAGCTACATTTGAATTTCTTGTGCAATGGAAGATATAAAAGCTAAAGCTTTCATATCTTCAGCAAATTTGTCTAAAATTTGTTGCTCTACAACTGCTCTACAACTTCATCGAAGACAGTAAAGCTCTATCTCAAACCGTTGAAAAGTTCTATTTCAAACATTGCTAAATTTAGAACCACCCTAGCATCGGTTTAAACAAAAAGAAGGGCCTTTCAAAGTACAACAACTTTGCCAAACATGTTGTAAGGCTAAGTCGTTTAATTTTAGCAAAAAGTTAAAATTCCTGCTAAATTCGCATTCTGGACCACTGTGCGCTGTGAGGAGTACGTGAAGACAGATCATGTAGGCGATCTTCCATTGTGTCATTTTCTGGATGCTATATTTAACAATGCCGCATTCGGCGGTGTATTGCATGTTGTTCGGCGAAACTCAGCTTGGCTCGTATGCCTAATTAATTTATTCATTTATTGGAGTAGGGAAAAGCCCATTTGGACTGAACACACATTAGCTCTTTCTCAAGTGGGGGCAAAACCTCCTCGTCTTTTCATAGCGACAGATATGACCATAATCCATTTGATACATTGATGATTTTTTCTTATAGCTACATAAATAACTCGCTTAAAATTAACGGTCTGATTACACTGAAATACATTTGTGATAATATGGGTTAAGTTTCAAAAATATCACTGTAAATACGATTATTGGGAAATACGGGACAAGTCAAAATCAAAGAACGTGGAACATAGGTTGAATGGTCTGGTCACAATCGACATTGGTTCGTTGAAACCATAATTCGCTCTTGCAGTGAGAAACATTATAGTTCTAAGAGTTATTGGGTCCTCCAGGGCAGATGACGAAGAGCAAAGCGTACGAATTTCCTTTGCACCGCCTCAACACGCTGCACTCCGTTTCGATAAAAAGGTAACCACACAACCGCCGAGTGCTCGAGCAAAGAATAAACCAGGGCGACATAGAATATATAAATAAGTTACTTGGATGCTTGGGAAACGTTATATACAATATGGTCACAGTAGGACAACTTGCTATCGAGCATATGACACCAAGGTCTTTAATGCAGGCGTTAATATTCAACTGGTTATGCAGAAATCGTCTCTTTGGCTACTAATCTTAAAGTATAACTTGAAATCATCCGCGTAGGAAAGTTTCAAATACTTCAAGTAAAGATTAATGTCATTGACGTATATCAAGAATAGGAGAGGCCCAAGGTGGCTTCCTTGGGGTACCTATGTTCACCGACATTTCGCGACCTACCAGATAAGAAAGTAACCAATACAAGAATTGACTTGAACATAAGAAGCACGTAATGTTTGATATGATGCCTTGGTAGGGTTTTCCCTTCTGCCAGATTGAGTTCTATCTGCACTTTTAGTAACTCTTCCATTTGCCGAATGTCTGGTTCTACAGGACATTTCGAGAAATCAACAGTAACACAGTTCGCCGGCAGCGGGAATACTTTTTGCTGGGCATCGGCACTCATCACTATTTCGCACAGAAGATAGAGGCTTTTGTTATATGTACTGCATGTGGAGTAGGTGGCGAGTGATATATAAGTAGAAGCACAGTACACTTGATTGTGATTTTTTGAACGGTTTTCATAATCATATTTCGCAGTATCGAAGTTGGAAAGTCATGAAAATCAAGCAATGGAGTTTTTTGCGTCTAGTGAACGGTCAATTGTTTTTTCTAGCAAATGACACAATGATTCGACCCTCTTGCCTCCGCATTTACTTTCTTAATCATGATTCATAATATAGTGATGAACCATGAAAGTACCAACGGATCCATTCGGGCAAACCAATATAACTTTTTGATCAAATGGCATTTGCCAAGACTTCCCTCTTGCTCTTGCCCCGTGGAAGCTACACTTGGAAGTAAATTCATTCAATCTAACTCTTTGGAGGTGTACCGTTTTCATTCGGAATCGATGATTTTCATTTGAACAGACAGTTCACGTCGTGATCGATGGTTAGTTTTCCCAGTTATACCCCAAAATAACTTCAATAGGATTCAACATAACCTGGAACCACGAAATTCGCTTGGTTATAAACAAGAATTTGTATATACAAATCCTGCACTGGAATGTTCCAAACGGAAGTTTAAAAATCAGACTTATTTACCAACCACACCAGTATTCCCGTTTCTTCTCAAACAAACAAATCTGGTTCGTTTCGACCGAAGCCGAGTTATGTTATGTTATGATGCCGCTATCAGCGAACATATCGCCATCTTTCGAGTATAAAATCTTCACAGAAAAACTGATTCCATCACAACTTCAAACAAACAAAGCAAACCATTTCGAGTGACCCAAATGCCAGCCAGCCAGCCACTGACTGACTGACCCAGCAAGTTGTTTTAGTTCCGAAACAAAAACACCGATAAATACCAACGTTTCTTCGAAATGAACCGACGCACATCTGGCATTCGACGACCGACGATGATGATGATGATGACCACGACGGTGCGGGGGAATCGTTTTGTTTCGTCGTGCCCACAAAATCCAGCCAACTTCGGCTAACGCGGAACTGGCAGCAGCAGTTAGTTACGATTTACAATTTCCGCTCTTTGTTGTTGTAATTAAGAATCTGTGCCGGCCTGCACGCCAACGCCCGCCCGCAAAAAAGACTCTCTCTGTTGAGAAAGGAACAGGCAATCACAATCGAAAATGACAGATCATTTGTCCGTTGTTTTGATTGTGGGATGCAATAAAATTTAAAATTGGAGATAACTCGACATTAATTGCTTGAATCCCGTGTCCGGCACAGAGTAATCGACTCATCATTCCAGACTCCTTTTTTTGCTTCCCTCGAAACCCTCGCATTCCTAACCTCACATGCTACGGACCTGCCTACTTTACACTGACCGCAACTAACCGTACGGGTTGGGAGCAGCTAATCGCCGGCAAAGATCGCACAAGACCAACCTACCTTGCATGCTCACGTCGGTTCTAATTCCACTGTTTATCTTTAATTAAAGATTTGCCATTAATTTCCCATTCCAAGCGTGTTTTCGCGCACAACCCGCCCTGCTTCTCGCACAACACGACGCGCGGCACATGGGAAAGCGTGCGCCGCAGTTCCACCAACGAGTGGCAGAAAGATTAAATTTTAGGGGGAGGACAGCCTAACCTCCAGCCCCTTCGTATGTGTATGTACCTACCTGCTTGGTGCAAGTTAAAAGTACCTGTTACACCTCCCAGCCAGCCTCCCCCCCCCATTGAGCTACTACTATCAGTCAGTCAGGTGGTTGAGCCGTGTTGCGAACCTATTGAAGATCACCTCGGCGAGATTATGGTAAAGCTTATGGCACAGGGTAAGGCCATGTAAGGCGTCTGTCTGTCTTTAATACATACAGAGATGGATGCGGAGGAGGCGAAATAATATGTTTGGTGGCAGAAAAGCATAAATCGAAACAGTGCCGTTAGTTTTCGCGCAGGTGGGATGGCCCGCGGAAAGCTCCGATATTTATTGGTAATTCCACCCACCAGCGCAACTGGCGAATGAATGTCAGCAGAGGCCGCTCGACTGGTGTCTAATGAAGATTGCATTCATAAATTTGAGGTTTCCTTAGAAGCATTGACATGCCCCTCGTTGTTTTGTTGCAATCTGCCATTGTGACATCACAACAACGCTCGTCGTGTTCCGAGCTTCTGTCATCATACCTTGGGTAGCGGTTTTTCAACTCGTTTTCGGAAGCTTCCTGTTGAAACCGGCTTTTCCGAAGATTATAACGATCTCGTATCCAGCGCGAGCATCGGCAATCTAACGGAGCGAAAATCATCATATGATTGGATTGTCTCAGTCCCCCACACTCCCTTTCTTTCCGCACATCATTTCGTTCAAAAATAGATACAATTTTTCTCGTTAGCACAGGATCTCCAAGCGGGTCGTTGAATGCTGTTGGGGATGCTGTACATTGCAATTTATCTCCTTCTTCCGTACAAAGTTACACCCACCCGTTCAGCAGGGTGGAGCAAGGATTTTTTCCTTCACTCACGTTTGTTATCTAGTAATTAAGCAATTCCATCTAATTGTTGTTCGCCGGTGGGGGGAAATGATTTATTCGTGTAATTGAAACGTTTTGACCGTTTTCGCCAGAACCGCAGGCGTCCCAAAGTCGTGACCGTCGAGTTCAGAGTAAGCGATTGTCGTTGTTTGTGGATTCAGAGTGATTAAGATTGGGGATCTTTGCGAAAGGGGATTTGATTTTTGTACGGGTCTATAAATTGTGCGGGGCAACGTTATGCTTGGCTCTTACACGGTAGCACTTTGTGCAATTGTATAACGTCATAAGAGTAATTAAACGATGTGGTCGCCTACCTAGGTAGATACCAACAGAAAAGTGACGATTCATCACACTTTTCCATAGGCGTTGCGAAGTTGAAGATTGTGAAAGGTATAAGGTCTAGAATTTGCTACAAATAATCTATGCAATCTGCTAAACATAATCTGTTCTCGAAAAAAATGTTTCGATTAGCAATGTAGATTTTTTTAATGTCTGGGCAGCCGGCTACCGAGAGTCACCTATGTTTTCTAAACACAAGCATTTTGAGCTCCAAACAGCTGGCTTGCTAGAGTTGCCAAGCAAAGCCAATATTGTCTGTATGATTGACTGATTAACTATTTATTACTACAGCGTTTAGACACCGTGGTACTGAAGAGACGAAGTGTCACCTTGACTAATTATAGTTAGATTTTGTGCTCTTCATGCATTAAGTCGGTTTTATACCAAATTTTCTCCTTAGGGAGCAATATAGTATTTTGCTATGCATTCGCTTGATAGCTGAAAACAAGGTTCGATTTCAGTATGTTTCATCAGCAAACAGAACCTTTTCACTTACGGGACATCGTAAATTAGAAGTTTTTTAGTGCGTTCACAAATAGTGTTTCCAAACTTGGACTAGCATCAGTCCGGTGCATTGGCCGAGTGCCGTGGATTTGAAGAGACTAAGTCGAAACACAAACAGCGTCACCAACTATTGGTATTTTGAAAAATTGTGATATCTGAAAACTATTGAATTGGAAGCTTCCGAATGATAATGCATACTATGATGAAAACGTTATGATATTGTGAAATTACATAGATAAAAATAGCATTATTCTTCTCATCGATGTAATTGAAAAATTAAAAACTCATTAGGAATCGAAGAATTAAAAAAAAGATTTAGAATAAAATATAGCCAAAAAAATATCAATAACAAATTATCAAATTGAAAGGTTGAAAAGTTGAAAAATAAACTAACCAGCTAAAAGACTTTAGAATAAAGAAAAATATTGAACTCAACAATTATTAAAAATTAAAATGGCAATAAATTTAAAAAAGTTAACTTGAGATATAAAAAAATAGTAATCAAATAAAGAATTTAAAATTAATATGTTGAAAAATCCAATAAGTATAAAAATAAAGAATGACACCGTTTAAAAAAAAAATCAAAATCTCAAATGGGAATTATGTAATTAAAAATTTTAATAACGAGGACTAAACAATTTGAAACTAAAAAATTGCATCAACTAATTAAAAAATCAACAAGCGAACCAAATAAAAATTCAACAGTATTTAAAAAATAAGCCTGAACTAAAATTTAAAAAAAATGCTTGAGTGAAGTTTGAAAAAATCAAAAACAGAAAAAATTAAATTAAATTATAAATAATTAATAGACTAAAAGAATTAAAAACCTAAAATATTAGGAATAAAAAAATTAAGGAAGCTTGAAATTTTTTAAATGCAAGATTAAGAATTATTATACTAAATTGAAATCAAGAATTGGAAAGTGAAAATTGAAAATTAAGAAATAAACTATCAATAAATTAAAATATTAAGAAACTTAAAATTTCAAAAAATAGGAAATTAAAGAGTGAAAAATTAGAGGAATCAGAAAATTGTAAAAAATCTAAGCAATACATTAAGGAAAAAAATCAACACAATCATAAAACGTACAACATAACTAGAAGTAATTAAATTAAATTAAAATACAATTTGTAGAACCTTAGTTTACTTATTCATAGATTTTTTTTTAAAAATAATTGTGGTAATCAGGGCAATCCAGAAAAATGAAGCTTGTAGAACAGAAATCTTAATTAATATAAAGATGATGAAAATAAAATAAAGAAAAAGATTATATTGTACACTAATGTTTAAAATATTTCAAAAAATAAATTACAATAAAATCAAAAAGCTCCGATTAACACTTCATTTATATTTAACACTTCGCGACCCGAATTTTTTTAATTGTTAATATTGTTATTTTTAGATTTAGGGTAGAGTGCCTATTTTCACCATACTAATTCATTAATTTATCAGTCTACAATCAATGGAATACGTAAAAATTATGAACAGCTTTACTAATAACACAAATGCACTGAAAACAGTGAAATTCTTGTGCTTGAGCGCAACAAAAACTCCAACTGCGTGCCCCGATTGTTGCACTACCCTTTGGCTCAGGGCGTTGAACAAAGATGGCAGACACTGCTCTAACCAACGGCTTCAAATGGGTAGGGTGATAATAGAATCATGCGAAAATGGGCTCATCACCCTATATAGGTTTTCGGGGTCTCTCATTCTGATCCTGACGTCGATAATGTAAAAATGGCGGATCTAATATGGCGACCACAAAAAAACCCGTGAATCGAGTAATTTTGTTTCTGACTATAACAAAATTTGCAAATTTCGTAAAAAAAATGGTTGCCATTTTGTAGGTTCCATTTTGAATTTTCAAATTCTGACATCAGAATAGTAACCAGCGACCCCAAAAACTCGTAAATCGAGTTTTATTCTCATTGTAGCAAAATTCGTAAATTTCTTAAAAAAAAAACAGCTGCCATTGTGTAGCCGCCATTTTGAATTTTCAAATTCTGTTATTAGAGCCGTAATCAGCGACCTCAAAAACCACAAAATCTTTTTTGTGCTAGTTGAGAAGTTATCCCTGTTTCTCAGAATCTTTTATAGACCATAATAATAAACTTTATTTTTGCATATTTTGATAATTTTTTTTTCGAAAAACTGACCTACGAAATTCTGTAAAAATCTATTATTTAGTTCAATGTTTGAAATACTTGCAAAAATTTTTAGATCCCTTGGACTTTTAGCTCAGACAGATCCAAATTAATTGTAAAAAAGAGTTTTAATTATTTATAACAAATAAAAAATTTACAGTTACATAATTGACTGTGCCGCTGGTTGGGTGGTAAGCGTGACCGCCACTCACCCCAGTTGGTCTGGGTTCAATCCTAGTCGAGGTCGTTGAGATTTTTCCGAGATAAGAAAAATCTGAGGTCACGCCTTCCTTCGGAAGGGAAGTAAATACATAAACAATGTCAACAATAAGCTTCCAAATTCAAAAACTGAATATTAAATCAAAAGTTTGTGGGGGCAAAATTTTACTCGGTGTTTTTTCGCATGACTTCCGCTGATATTGTGATTGCAGAGCTCTCAACGATGTTACCGTTTTACTAAAAAACTTTGAGTTCAACATACTACTGAAAACTTGAAAGAAAAAAACCAACCCTAAAATTTACACATGGCATACCACATCCTAGCCTAAAATTTCCACCTAGTATATCGATGGGATCGTAGCTCGGGCTTCGAATGTTAATGCATGAAGGTAAAAAAAAATTTTAGCTTACAAGTCTAATGTACTTTTAACTATCAAATTAATTCCAAATTTATTTACATCTTTTTAAGCTTGAATATTTACATTCAGTTGCATTATTTTTCTGTTTTGATGGAAGCATTTATTTTAACTTACAATTAATTTAGAATTTTTAACAATAGGCAAGGACAAGATCTCAACTTCGAAAGTTTAATTTTAGTCACTCTGGTATGTTGCTAGCGGGTTTGTTGAGTGGGCGCGTTTTACACGAAAGTACCGTGTCTATGTGCCTGTCCGGGAAGTTGAGATCGACAGCGTGGTCACCGGCACTGGGCTTAATGGCAGTGATCTATAAAACTATAGAGTCAGTTTCTACTGGGAAACCATGCTTCAATTAGTGAAAATTTTGTAGTGCCATCAATTGAGTTCAGCAAAAATCGCGGAGGTCAAGAAAATATTTCAACCTCGTTCCGAGCGATAATTGCTGGGCCTGCTCATCCAAACGATGTCATTTTGTACTGCGTTTCTTTACCTGTTCCCTTTTTTACACCGAGGGTAATGAACTGCTTTATCTATAAACGATTGGAACATCCATTGCAGTAATGAGGTACATTGTAGAAAATTCGGCAAAAAATCACGGGGATGATTCTTGTGCTAAAGATACTAAAACGTGTCGAGAAATTCTTCTTTTTTGAGAAATGCAAAAGAGGTCTACGCAGCCAGCCACGGCAGTTTAGCCGTTTTGATCTCTAAAGATTGCAATGTTGCCGATTTCCATGAAGGAACATGTTTTAGTGGTGATAAAAATTGGAATTGATTTCTCCATTTCCAAAGGGTACCAAAACCCCCAAGTGTACCTATATTTAAATTAGGGAATCAATCCTGTACTGGACTTATTAAATAACATGGTGGACAGAATTATTACAATATTCAATATTGCTGGTCCTCTAAAAAGATTTCCAATAACTTTTCGACCCGACAGTGATAACATTTTTTAAAATGATAAATCACCCATTCTAGCAGCGATCGTATCCTTCGATGGCAAAGTTAGCAGGAGCGGTCACAGATATAAATACATTTGTTTAGTGGAAACAAAAATATCATCCCGAAAGTCTATTTTTCAAAAATTTTATACACAGTTTGAAAGGGTATGCATTTGCATTCTACTAAACTTGCCAAATTTTCGATAGAAAGCTTAACTTTTACGATTTCGTCAGAAAACGCTAGACGAATGGCAAACTCAGCGTGACGGTTATGAGGATAAAATGCTGATTCCACAAGCCGTTCCTTGTATGTTCGAGGTCATCAGTAGAATCGCAGCACTAGCACTAAGAATCGGTTGCGAAATCATTTAACAAAATCAAGTTCCGCAACGGAATGTAGTACCAAGGTTATTCCGAACTTTGAAATACGGGAATGGGTAAGGATTGGATTTGTGTGGTGTCCCGGCTTATCTACAATCACTGCATCTTTGACGAATTGGACTCGTGGAGTGGTTTCTGCGCTCCTGTACCTTATCGACACCCCTCCAAAAGTGATAAATATCCAATTTTAGCTCATTTTTCTCTCCCTTTTCCTCATATTCAGAAACTGACTAGGTCACCTTAATCAGTCGACTACGGTCGATGGTTGGATTCTCGTCATAGTGATTCACGAGATGAGTAAATATCAGAAGCAAAAAATCGAATTTCGGCTGAATACGGTGGCTATTAACTTTAGATCTTTCCTGGGTTGCCATTTATTGAAGGTCAAAATGGGGCTTAGGCTTATGCGAGCTTTCGCGTTCCACCATATCGACCACACGGCACCAAAATCGTTTAAAGCATTGATTCAGGCAACAGGACTAATTTTGTATAGCAACCTAACACACGTGGTTGACTGTGACGGTGTTCGTACCAAGATCCCCATGTATATTGACGATGGTAGAATCGAGGTACAACTACACGATTTTGCACCAGGTACTTGTGATCTAACCGTTAAACATTTAGTTTGAGAGGTGGAAACCTTAACGAAGGATACATGGAGATATACTACTTCACAGATAAAAATGAAGACAAAAACAACTGCGACCGATACCCCCAATTCAACAGCCAGCACCATTAGCGAGGCAGTTTTTAACAAAGACGGTGGAATCACCTTTTTATTCATGTTTGGTGACTCATTAGTGGTCTTTTAGGGGTTCGTATGACTCACATTTGAGTAGACTTGAAGTACACTGTACACTTACTTAGGTGCGTCTTAGCGCGCTAGCTTTACTGAAGCGTGGATATTTATTTATAATTATGAGATCGGTGGGTTTTGATAAAGACACAACCGGACTGATGTAGAATGTGTTCAGTGTTCAGTCTTAATCTACAGCAGCTTTAGGCAAGGAACGGCTAGCATGCATATTCTTCAAGCACGTTGGTTGCATCTGTCCTTTGTGCGAAGATGAAGACTTTTGTCTGCTTCGCTCACTGGTTGAGTAAGACACAGAGACAGTCGGTGTTTGAGTGTTTCGTAGTTACAGAGTTTTCTGCAAACCGAATAAATTAGTGGGTCAATTCCCGTAGAGACCCCGTTCAGTAGTCAAATCATCAGATAGTCAGGCGAATGACCAAGTTGGTTTAAGCCTGCAATTAAATAAATAAATAAATAAATAATAAATAAATCAGATAGTCTCATAACGATTAAAAGCAATCTCCTGATGCAATTCCAAGACGTTTGACATCCATGTTGCAAGGTTTTCATTGAAATTATAGTTATGAGCACTCAGGCACCCTTTAGCATGTTATGGGGTAAATAAATCCAAGATTTTATCTCACCAAAAGTTATTTTCAGGTTTCAGTTATCGTTTAGGGTAACTCATAAAAATTCAGTTTTTGCCTTTCTCATATAGAAAGGTTATGCAATCACTCTGAAAAACGTCAACCCAATCCCGGCCCGGAGGGCCGAGTGTCATATCCCATTCGACTCAGTTCGTCGAGATCGGAAAAAGTCTGTATGTGTGTGTATGTATGTATGTATGTGTGTGTGTATGTGTGTGTGTGTATGTATGTATGTGCGTATGTGTCAAATAATGTCACTCATTTTTCTCAGAGATGGCTGGACCGATTTGCCCAAACTTAGTCTCAAATGAAAGGTGCAACCTTCCCACCGGCTGCTATTGAATTTTGGATCGATCGGAATTCTGGTTCCGGAATTACGGGTTTCAGAGTGCGGCCACACAGAAATTTCTCATATAAACTATAGGAAAAATTAATAATAGAATTTTTATTTTTGATACTAAATGTGAAACGTCGAGATTTGATGCAAACTCGAAAAAAAATTTGACGACGAATTTTTTTTCGACTCGCTTAAGGTTACTGGATTTTAATAGGGGCGTAGTTGATGGTTTACGGAGAGGGATTACACCCTCTACTGTTCACTCCCCTTCTTTAAAAATCTCATTAAATCACCCCCAGACCACCACCCCATCCAGCGCTCATACCCCTCCCTTTCAACCCCATCATCTTTAAACCACCACTATATCACAAAGCATACCAATTTAAGCTGGGGAGTCGTTCGTTCATGGGACTTTCGCCCTCCTCACATACCCACCCCAGCATGACAAAATGAGTTAGCAAGCAGCTAACATTGATCTAATGCTGATTAGGCTAATTGAGTATGATATTTTTTTGTTTCAAGTGTTTCACCGTCGACACGTAGCTCATCAAGTTTGTGGCTGGCATGCCATTGTGTATAAGTGCAAAGTGTACTAAGAATGTAATGGACATTTCCACAATTATGTTGAACATAAAAAGCCTCCGTGCCATAGTTTAGAGAAATGAGAAAGGCACAATTGCACCGCTAGGTGGATTAAAACATGTTTTTTAATATAACATAATTGAAGTTGATATCTCGTGAATGTCGACTTAAATCAAAAGATAGCTCTTACAAATGCGCACATTTCTTCTTGAGAGACCAACTCATTAACTTTTATACAAACAGTTATTGACGCTATTATGCTCAAAATTCGAAGTTTTCTAAGGTAAATGTTATGACCATATGATAGTACTTTAAAACACTACCAAATAAGGGGTACATAGTTAGTCTCCTAGGGACCCTTTAAGTGAAATGTTTGCTTATAAACTCCAGATTGATTGCCCCCTTCGGCGTTATTTACCTTAAAACATGTCGAATTTTGAGCATTAAATCGTCAATAACTCTTTTTATATAAAAGTTAATGAATTGGTCTCTGAGGAAGAATTGTGCGCGTTTGTAAGAGAAATCAACTTCAGAGATGTTATGATAAAAAAAAAACTGAATTTTCAAGTGTCACACTAAATTAAACACGGGAAATCGCTGTAAAATAAAAACTGTTGAAGATAGTTTCGACTTTTTCTACAAAGTTACTCAAAATTGGATTCTCTACATTTCTTTGGAAGGTCGTATTTTCCTATCTTTTTCCATTCAGGAAATATTTTTTTTATTTCAAACATCAAGCGGGCCACCCTAATTTTGTTTTCCCCAAGTTGAAGTGAAGGGCACTAATTGTAGAGAATTTGTTCCAAAGACACTGGAATGTCCAGTACTAACGGTTTATAAGTTCTGGATTTTCGACCAAGAAAATCGATTTGGCGCCCATGATGCATTCGGAGGGTACGGACCAATCATGGCGCAAATAACTACTGCTTTAACAAGATTCATTATTGTCGTTATTTATAATAGTTGTATATTTTACGAGATTAAATACAGAGCATTTAAAAACTGAGAAACTATCCCAGAAGAAATTTTTCAAGGCGGGACTCTTGTACTGAAATGCTAGAAGTTCTTTTGTTGGACAATTTCCATCAAAATAATGTTATAATTTCTATCAAAATGAGAAAATTAATGCAAGGAGCGACGATCGACACGTCACTACAAATAATTAATCTAACTTAAACCGTTTGTGAGAAAACTTATTTTCTTCATTCCATTCGAAATCGTCTTATATCTGATCTTCTCAAACAAAAAAAAGCAAACAATAGCATAATAGAGCCACCATTGCCGACTACGACCATGTTCACTGGTAGTTGGTGGTAAGACAGGGAAATGTTAAATTTGTACTTTCTTAATGAAAAGCCACCGACTCAGCAATACTTCCATGGGTATTATGGAGTATTATTAGAGCAGGTATTGATTAAGGATTCATCACTTGCGGGCAATGTGATTTAGAGTGCCTATTTGTGTACATTTATTTAGTTTATCTTCAAGAACAAATGAAAAATCTTGTTTGGATTTTGAAAACTTAAATTGCATGACAATTAATAGAGTGACCAGAAATGTAGTGGAGGGGATTCATTGAGATAGAAGATACTCTCATTGAAAATATGGTCTTGTAATGTATCAAAAAACAAATACAATGCAAATTGGAGACCAAATCAACTTTTAAAATAAAGTAAATTTGCGTCAATAAAAAATTAAAATAAAGTAAATTGACTGGCAAATTACAATATATTACTGTATTGTGAAATCGTGTACGAAAAATTTAAGCAGTGCCTTTTCTCGGCTCGTAATTTTGCATAACATGCTTCCTAAATAAACAGCGTCAATTGCCAATGTTACGACGAACTGCACGGAAAGACTAAAAAATTGTGAACACGAAACACAAATTAAAACTAAAAGGCGTACACTTTGGAAAAATCTATAACGATCACCAGCTACAAACAGTCTAGCTTCGGGTGTTTTCCATCAACGAAATACGCAACCTGCCTTTAAAACAACAACACACTCTTTTCGACAGCTATAGATAGGCAACAAAACTCACGCAACCAACCACCAATTATCACATCCACGATGGCAGTTTCTGCACGCAACACTTCATAGTTCAGCTCGAAAATGGTATTTACCTGTAAATGAAACAAAAAAAGAGAAACTATATTAGTGAGTGACACATTTTAAGGTGTGCGATATTTGAACGAAATGGAAGATTATTTACATTTCAAATGAAAAAAATAAAATAAAACCGGAACTCGGTAATTGTTCATTCGAGCGTTTCAAAACAATAATTAAACTGATAATTACTACGAGCATTTTTTATGGAGAGGGTCCATGAAATGCGTCACCACCATCGCCAACAGCGTCGTCGTCGTTGGTGGTGGGAATCTCGCAACTGGTCGCCAACATTTGACCAGCATCCATTATGGAACCGTATCGGGGTTCACTACGTTATGTACGTACGTACGTACTTCCATTTCAGTCAGCTGCGTATATATCATTCAATCGCAGCATTCCATACGCCCGCACTCTCTGCAGCCGAAGATGGACAAACAATGATTTTTTGTTCGTCATCGCTCCGAACATCTGTGTCCCGGCAGCATCAACAACACGCAGTCTGCTGTCTGCTTCGCGGGATTGGAAAAAACGGAAAGAATCAAACAAATAAGGATATAGCACACGTTGGCGTCGGAGGAGGGTACCGCGGCCAACCAGATAGATTAGGGTTATCGAACTTCGGGGCACGTTTCCCATTGGATTCGGTTTCATTGGTGCGAACCAAAACTAATTCGTCAATAGCGGGAGGTATGAAACGGGTCGAACCCTCTGATTGTGTGTGACCTATCTGAGGGAAGGTTGTTTAATGTTTATTCGAACAAACGTGCATCGTCGTTCGTTTTTGGTGGCGATTCTTAGGACTTAGGAAGGGCACTAAAACATAACCCACAAACAGTTGCATAATTGTTGTTTCCGATCCCAGCGTGTTCTACTGAATTGAAATAGAGCCCGAGTTACCTGACACCGAATATCAAAACCCATTCAGCCGTCCTTGTGGTGTGGTTATCAAACAAACGGACGGGTGGTGTTTCAGAAATGAAGAAAACAAAACGTTTTCATGATAACTGCCCAGTTTGGTTCCCCGTTAGAATTAGAATTATACACGCATGAGGGGGAAACCGTCGGAAATGAACTTCACCCGACACCAACTAACAACCGACGTAAATAAAAACAAAAATCTGTTTGTCACGAAGTAGTTTGCTATCGGAACGATGGCTGGAAAATGCGTGCGTTTTATGGTGCATTTAAAATGTCACGAATTTTCGCTCTTTCAGCTGCGACAGGTGACGGGGGGCATTTCGATACGGTTCAATGAACAAAAAATAACCATCATTCCAGAAATGGACAGAAACCACTCGATGCGTGTGTTTCACCTGTGCAGAAAATTATGCATCGTTGGTTGAGCATGAAGGACACGATCGACGGGAACGGCAAGTGTGATGGATGTTTTATAGCTTAAGAATGAGGAACGAATTCACTGCAGTGCTTGATGGTAACCGTTCTCTAAGAATGGATGGCGTTTCCATATTACCTGACGATCTGTGAAATCGATTAAACGTTAGTATTTATTGCTTAGTAGCGTAGCTAAGATGTAAGGTCTTGTTTTCATTTGGTTAAAGGTATGAGTAAGATGCATAAGGCAAATTACTTTCAACGCCTTTCAAACCTGCTTTAAGTAGTAAAATAAGACAGTTTCAAAAATATGTTTGGCAAGCGATTTGTAGCTACGGACTGAATAGAAAAAATCATTATGCCATAAATTGCTTTTAAAAAAAATTTCATGACAAAAAATCTGAGAATTAGCTGGTAACACAAAAGTGTAGGTATACCTCGATGGTAAGCACATTTAGCTTCAATAACATGTGTTCGGAACGTTTTTAGACTAAATTCCAATATACACCATTTAAACGCAAAACATAGAATTAAAAATTCCTCTTAATGGTATTTCATTTTAGTTATAGTACTGGAGTATTGTCTTAGATTTTACGCAGTGTGCGACAAGCATCTCGAATTAGGTTTTGGACGGCGATGATGTCGATTTCTTTCAACTCTCACTTGATTCGAGAAATCAATTGCTTCTCGTTCGAAGTATTCCAGCTCTTGTCGAATATCAAACGTTCGATTTGAGGGACTTGTGGATCAGGAAGATATTCTTTTTAGGCACATATGTTATTTTCCTCTATTCAGCAAATCCGGCGAACAATGGTAATTTGTAAAATCCGGCTAAAATAATTTCTTCACGAGCATATTTTTCGAAGAAATGCCGAATTTTGATTTGGCAAATTTAGCATCGCCTAGCGTTGCTTTGCCTGGTGTTGTCAGTGTAAAAGACACCGTTTCCACTTAATTTATGATGAGAATATTTAAAGTACGATTCATCATCCAAAATGATGAATTTTCTTTTAACAAAGTGTTCACGGTGAAGTGTACAGTAGCGAATTGTTATTTTTTCGAGTTCTTTTACTGTATATTTTGGCGCTCGTTTACGGTAAATGACGTCATTTTTCGTCAAAATACATTAGAGATACTTAGTTGCGTTTCGGTTTCGCCTCATCAGAAACCGACACTAACTTATTGTCGGAATAGATTAGCGCCGGCTTGACGCAAATCCCTTAAAACTAAAACACACTTTGTGTTTCAATCAAACGACTGATCAAACGTGATGTCCCGTTCGAGCAGAAGTTCTGTTTATGCCGATGAGACACAGTGAAGCCGAAACTTAGCTATAGATTGTCAAAATCCGTTCACGAACGGTGAAAATATTAACCATTTTATATTTTCAATCCTCACTTACCATATTAAAATACTAAATATGAAACCGTTGCATAAAGAGTATTGGTCATTTTATTCAATAATGAATGGACTATTTCTTCAAATTTCATACGCATTTATACTTCAACGACAGAATAACGTGTAATTATTCCTCTAATTGAAAATTCCTTAAAGTTCATGTATTTACCCCTTTTATTAGGCATTGCGTTCAGCAGTGAGGAAGATGTTGGATGGTGTATTAATATACAAATCACAAAGTAAGCCACTTAGTAGTGAGATAATGTATTTCCCATATAATACTCATGCATATTATAATCTTGGAGCACCGAGAGCAACTTTATTTGTGAATCCCAAAACTCTAGTGAAACTTTGACTTTTCTCGCAAGATTCAGGTTATACTGGTCATAGTGAAAAATATCAGTTGCATTATTTATAATAAGGAAGCAAGGACTCAAAATATCGCATAATATTTAAAAATAATATCCATTCCTCACACGCCCCCATTCTCTATCTCTAACTCTTCGGGTTCGTGACGACTATCACGACTCATATCTTGCCTTTTCTGTATCCATTTCTAAATTGTGTCATAAAATCTTCTACTGATCTGAAATATTTTTAATGTCCAAGGTGTAGGAAGACAAAACTCTTTTCTCTGCTTTTCCCCTCTAAATAGTTTTTGCATTTTTGTTTACAACAGGGTCACTTACGAAAACAAATTTAATATTACGTCTTACTTGGAAAAGAAAATATTTACAGACCTGCAAATATTTGCAAAATGTTTGTATTCTGAGAAAACTATAACTAATTTATGTTCAAACTCTGTTTAACCCTGAAGATGAAGGGGTTTCCCTTCGAAACGTTGCACTATGGAAAGACATGTGAGCAAAAAAAACCGAAAACTACATCAACTCTAATTCAATTTAATTCTATACTAACTGTTTATATGTAACATAATCATTGGGTACCGTAAACCGGGGTGACTTTGATCATCGGGGTGACTTTGATCACTCGAAACTTTTTTCGTAGATCGCCTATTAAACCAGAATAGTCTACCGAAACATTTTAATTTGAAATGATTTTTACTCTAAACTTATAAACTTGTTATACTTTTTGAGTATATTGTTCGGTTTTTGGGTACAAAAACTACAAAAAACCGAAATTTGACTTTACCTTATTTTTACGAAGCTTCGTAAAGTGTCTATTGTTTAAAAAACAAATAAATCTCAGATTTGAGCAAGAGTAATAAATTACAAGCGAGTTTTTATTTTCCTTTTGAGTGGGATGTGCCAAATATATTTTTAAGAGTTTGCTTATTTTTGATATATTTTTTTGTGAAACTAGTTGGCAATTTTTTCAAATAATTTCAAGCTAAAATTCGCAATATTTTTATTGTTCAATAGTCCAACGTGTTAAAATGTATGAAACTTTTTGTATATTGATAAAGCACTGAAATAAAGCAATTTTAGCAGTTTTAAAGGTTTTCAGAATCTTTTGTTCTAGTTGGACACAAATTATGCGAATTTTGGTTACTCGAACTTTACAGTATATTGAAATACATTGTATAACACTAATTAACATCTATTTAACAATGAGTATCTTTCCAGAATTAGTTTAAACAAACATTTGAATGAAAAACATTGACATCAATAACTTAATGTGGGTGAACATGCAGATTATCAAAGTCACCCCGGAATACGAAAACGGACTTCAATTTAAAATCATTTTTGGAAAAATAGCTGGAAGCGGAGAATTTTAGGTTAAACCATCCAATCTTGTCAATGTCACCCCGGTTTACGGTATCTCAGAAAAATATTCGACTCACAGGGTGATATGAATGTTCGAAGACAAATATTTTGAAAACATACATCCCACGTCAGTTTTCGTACTATTATTGAATTTTGAATGAAATATATCTTCAAATGTCATCTGAAAACTTAGATTACCTATTTTGTGATGATATTATTAAATATGCGTATTTATTCTATTGGTATGAACTTTTATGAAAAATAATGGATCAAAGACCAAATCCGAAAAATGTCCCCCAAAAACCTCCACTACTCTCGATGGGGGATGCGAGTACAATGATTCTTCTAACTTATAGTGAGGGTTATGGTTGTCCATATTTACTCTATGCTGAAAACGCTTCAGTTAGATTTGCAATGGCAGTCACAATTAGTAATCTTTTTCGTGATATTCGTTTGTATCGAACTCAATAATCGACTCTTCAGAACTATAATTCCGAATGAAACAATTCACAAGCTATAAGTGTGACTGGAAATAGACTACATTGTAATCAACTAAATGCACGGCTTTTGTGTTATCGGCAATAATATAATCGCCAATATAGCCCTGATACTCCCTTTTATTTACTTCAATGCAAATGAATACTTTTCGACACGAATGCACCGCTCTTCGGTGTAAAGTGCCATAAATAAACAAAAACAACAACAAATGAATACTTTGAAATATTGTCCCATTCGCCAGCATTCTCTCTCTGTCATTCTTTTTATAAGGGATTTGAAAGCACATGTGACATTTTCTCAATTAACTATTTCCAATTATGCGTTAATATACTGAAACTGAAAATTTTATTCTGTGGCGCATTGTAATTAATTAGCCATTTATTTAAACAATGGGATTTTACCAAATATTTCAGAACTTTTTGAAACAATGGTTGTCAAATTCGTACAATTCGTTTTATTCATTTACTTTATTTAAGTCATTTTTTATTTCGTACTATATACATTTTTCAGTATATTCATTTGATGGACTTATGTCATTCAGCATTTTTCATTTGTTCATTTAAGTTAATGTTATTAAATTTATTTGTTTCGTCCTTTGGATTCATTTTGATCAGTTTATTCATTTTGTTCAGTTTTTTAATTTTTATAATCTGACTATTTTTGCAGTCATTCAGTTAATTAGTTTTATCCAAATAATTAATTTGACACAAATTTATTTATTCTGGTAATTTAATAACTTTTTTATATCGATTAATTTTTCATTTTAATCATTTCTTTGTTCTTTTTTTCTTTTTATTCACTTGATTGTTTTCTTTCATTTTGTTTACTTTATTCATTCTATTCGTTTTACTGATTTTTTTTAACCCCCTGTGGTGTTTATAAACAACAGCTAACTTTGGGGTTAGATTTCCTCACATGAATATCTAATGGCTTAATATGGCTTAGTTTTTCATTTTAACCATTGAAAGCTATTGGTTCTGTTTCTTTTTTCTTCTTTTTTAATTTCTCCAATTCTATTTATTTTATTCATTTCATTCATTTTATCGATTTTAATAATTTAATCCATATTATTTTATGTTTTATTAGTTTTATTGTTTATTTGAGTTATTTATTTTAATTATTTTATTCGTTGTATTTATTTTAGCTATTTTATTTATTTTATTTATTCATTTTATTTATCTTATTTTTTATGAGATAGGCTTGTCTTTGAACACTTTAATCATATCTTTTGTGCTGAGTCGTCTAAACAGATTAACAACACAGTAGAAATACAGATAAGTGTGGCAAGTGGTGTGGCAGTAGTTGACATTTTTGTACTCGTTTATGCAATAGAATAAACGCCTGAATTTATCACAAATATTTGCCAACCAGATGTTAAACTTCAGAGACCCTAAGCATCGTGTACAAGAAATTCAAGTTACTCCTAAAATATTTAGATAAGTCCAAATAATTTCAATAATTTCTACCTAATTTCCGAATATCTTTATGAACTTATAGGGAAGTCTTTGAAAGAAACCCGATAAACTTGAAAGCTGACTTATATTGCGAGCACAGGAAAGTTGTACGTAATTTAGGAAAAGCCTTCACGTTTGTCTGCCATGTTTTATCAGCCTTCTGAAGTCATCACGTTTGTATACTTGGTACAGCTTGTGATTCGTCTAAGCTAATATCCATGTTCTATTATGTCGCCGAGTATTGAACACAGATTTTTTCCCCTTAAAAACACAAAGCAATAGATTGCTTCCTACAAACTCTTATGGTCGTTCAAACCAACAGGGAGTATCAGCGATTTGTATAAAGTAAGCTTTGTACGTGTCTGTACGGTATTTTAGCTGACTACGCAAACCACAGAAGGCATATTGGCCGTCGTTACAAGCATTTTCACCTCGCGGATAGCATCACATCTCATCAATGCTCCAAGATACATGATTCGTCAACAACCACGTACCGCTCCTCATCGATTTTCAACCTCGGAACCAACACCATTCGGGTTTCCTTGCTCTCTACCAGCTACCGTGTATTTTATCTTGTCAGATATTGAAGTTAATTTGGTTAAAAAAGGCACACATGCACATCGGATCACCGTATCATCACATATGTGCCTACCAGGTCTCCGATTCATACATTCTAGCGCTAAGCTGCGCAATGAAGCGGTCAGTGCATCGCCCTACTTCAATACATCTAACGAAACAAACCAGTCGGATGTGTCTTCGTCTATTCTGAAGCTTAATTTTGACCCCCTTAGCGTCACACAAATCAGCTTAATCAGCCTTGTCAGAAATTCATTTTTAGACATTATCTGCGACACTTCGTTTCGGTTCACTGAATCGTACGCTGCCTTGAAATCCACAAACAGAGAGTGAGTCCGAAAGGTGTATTCTCTAAATTTGTCTAGGATTTGTAGTAGGGAACAAATTTGGTCCATCGACGATTGTCATTCTCGAAACCAGATTTGGTATTTGGCTGCAAAGCATATAGTCAATGAGCGCGATTTGCTAAACAGAACACGGGAGGGTATCTCATAGACGGGCTTAAGGATGCCTCGATAATCACTACACTCGGGGAGGCATATGAGACAATCCAAGTACTTTAAATGCATTCCTTCTTTCCAGATCATCACGATCACGCGGTGGATTGTTTCGTAAAACTGGTTATTTCAAACTTTTAGAATTTCGAACAGAAACTAGCATGGAAAAGTTCAAGAAAAACCTACGAAAGTCTGAGAAAGGACTTCCGCGAAAATCTCCATACGTCAAGAAACTGTGGTATTTTTTTCGTCATTTCGAACCAATCTGAATGATGGAAGCTTTTCACTTTCCATCGTTAAATCTAAAATTAATATTAACTATCTGACGGGTGATTAGACTTTTCATACAAAAAAACTAATTTTGGTCGTCAAATGGTCCCTAGGAGTCTATGGATGCCATTATCTAATTAAGGCGTGTTTAATTTTAATTCGCCTATTTGACACAACTTGATGTATGAGCTTAATGGAGCCGTGTGTACTTTGAATTTTACAACAAATACATTAAATGTGTGCCAATCTAATTTTTCGCTCGAAATTCATCAAAGCTAATTTTTATTCCACGACGGTAGTGCATTTTCAGCGACGGACCTGATGATGCCTAAGGGTCAATCGGTCCGCTTCCTTGGTTGTCGCTTTCGTCCATAGTTTCAATACTGATTGTATTCTTCAGTTTGATAACGGATAACGGACATGAAACTAACTTTCTCCCTTTGCTATCTTATTGTAGGCGTTTCAAATGTACTGGGTGTAGTAGTAGACAATTTAGCATGCACTGGAATTTCGACTTTTTGTAAATTAATTGAAGAAAATATCAGTTTTTTTTCTGCACGTGTTATTTTAAATGACCCCGCGCAAAATCTTCCGTAGAGTGTTGTTTATTGTGCACGTGGAAGACTGATTGTCATAAGTACACAGCGTGATCTGAGCACAGGAAGGATGGGAAAGAATTCTCAACTACATTCTCAGCACTAGAATACCGCTGCCGATTGGGAAGACGTTTCTCAATTTAGCGTCCTTAATGGAGAGCATTCCCCGTATTACAACATGGATATTCGAATA
This sequence comes from Topomyia yanbarensis, assembly GCF_030247195.1. Taxonomy (NCBI): domain Eukaryota; kingdom Metazoa; phylum Arthropoda; class Insecta; order Diptera; family Culicidae; genus Topomyia; species Topomyia yanbarensis. Next base: position 31,993,151 of record NC_080671.1, on the reverse strand, counting down.
CCGTGAACCATTTTGCCAGCCGCCCATCAAAATGCATTTGATGGTCTGTAGCACACGAACCAAGCCAAAGTCGGATAACTCTTTTCTAGAGCATATTTTTCTAGCCTTAGAAATACAAAATAAGCAAATAATGATATTTTTGTTTTGTTTTGCATAGGAAATTCATAACTAGGCTATGTCTCGAAATATAATAAAAATATTTTAACAACCTTGGTTTATTAAAAAATACTATATATTATTAAAATAAACCAGAGACTGCTAAAAACCGTTCATCATTGAAGTATATAAGGAGACAAATCAAGCAGTCGTACTTCGGTTGTATTATCTTCATAATACATGGAGATATTCACCCGAATAACTCTCATATTCAACGAAGTGTTTCATATTGTCCTGTAATTCATAATTGTTGCATCCTATTAGTGCGATTATACGTATATGGTGGAACTGAATAGCAAGAACTTCAGTTTCAGCCGAGTTTCTAGCTGTAGTTAGATCGTTTGCAGTGTAGACTGATTGTCATAAGTACACAGCGTAGTCTGAGCACAGGTAGAACAAAGTCGCAGAACGAAGGATGGAATAGAGTGCTCAACAGCATTTTCACCAAAAAAGACGATAAATCGAGGAAGACGTTTATCGACTTTACTGGAGAGCATTTCTCCGTACTGCGACATGAATTTGCAAAAATAGTGAGTAACCAAGACGTAACGCAAGCAGCGTTAAAAGTTCAATAAAGTTTCCTGAAGAAATTAGATAGACTTCGGCAAAGTTTTACAGGAGACATATCTTTTCGTCTCTCATATTTGGTAAAAATGCGGTGCATACAAAGCCATGTAACGGAGACAATGGAACTACATAAATTGCTTCAAATAAATTATCGAACAATTTCAATCAAAATTCAAGCATGTTGGTCCGATAGCAAGACTTGTTCGATTTGGTTCAAATTTGGAGCAGATACTCTGGTGGGACTTGGAACTTTTTTGTCAGTCTACCAGGTAGGTTTTCTGGTAGATTCCAATTTTTCCATGATTTAAACAAATCAATGAGGATAGTCGGTTTTCCTAGATTTCTAGATTTCTGTTTGAAAAATGTTAAGAATTGGGGGGAAAGGATATCATATCGATTCCAACTACCTGTTACAATCGTTTCAATCTAATTTGGGGCAACCACCACCGGTTTCCCTTTCTCAGCGTTATATAAACTCAAACAAGAAAACAGCACTGTGCCAAAAACGAATAAAAATGCAGTAGATTTTTAGACAAACGAGTTTTTAGGCAGGAATCACTGAGTTTCCTCCTGCGCATTTTTGATACTTTGTTCCCGCTTGCTACATCCACAAACAGCTTGTCACAAAGTTGAAACTTCACAAGATAGTACATGGCACAAGCAATTTGTGGATAAAGCAAAGCAAATACTTCCTTTATCACATCTTTATTTTGGTTCACGGCGGTAGCTAAAATTCTTCCGACTTATCAGTATACTTCCTAACTCACTTCAAGGGGGATTAATCACTATAACTATATCGTCAAAATAAAGGTTTTGGACCAACATAAAACATCCCAGAAGACATCACTACTGTACACCTTACCGTTTTTGCGTGAAAAAACCACTGTGAATTGGTGCAAACAATGATTAGTTGCCGCTCAATACAATGAAAGTTACTAACGATTACAAACTCTACCTCCTGTTCGAAATCTTGAAAAGGAGCCCTATATTGAATGATAAGTTCTAGTCACGACAAAAAAGTATCATCAAAAACGTTCGATGATTTTTTCTGATATTCTACGTGAATATGATTTTGGTACCGTCGAACCGAGATTATTAACGAATAAGATGAACAAAATTGGGCTAGGTGGCTGCCTTACGGGACGCGTTTTCAATACCTACATTACCGAGAACTGTTCTAAAAATTTTCAACAATAAACGCCGCCTTAAAAAACCCTAACTCCAACTCATTAATACTAACACAGAAAGGTGCCGTAGTACTTCACTCTCAAACGCTCACCTTTTTTGCAAAAAAAAAGTAATCAGAACTTTACCGTTGAATTCAAGCACTTACCGTCTCAGGTCATAATTTATTGCGAGCCATATTTTGGAACCGCAATTATGCCCCTCATTTTTCGCCGGTGCGCACCTTCACCGTACTGTACCGTAAGGTCTGTCGTTTTTTTTTCTTCTGGTACCTCGCCGCATGGGGGCCCAAAATCGTTTGGGTAATAATCGGTAACTACCATCCGACGAACAATACCGCCTCCGTAGTCTGGCCGCGTTTGAAACCTGCGGGTGTTTATTTTTTTCTGCATTTTTTGGTCTTCATTGCATGCGCATTTAACAAACAGAATCAATGCGTCGTCTACGTCGGAAAAGCCGGTCAAGGTGGGTTAAGCCATCTTTCTTTTACTTTGCGAAGCTCGTTTAGCTGCTTTTTTGTTCCTTCTCCGATTATGATTGCTGCAAAAATAAGCTCGAACAATTCCCTTCACTAATGAGAGGTGATGATCTTGGACTTCGGTCAAGCATTAAATTTTAAGTTCAGCACATCAATCACTTTTGGCCATTCGTGCGAAAGAAAACACGCGGGATTGTTTGAAAGTTGCGGTTTTTCTCTCAACAAAACGTCAGATGAGTTTAATCGGAAATGATAGAATTAGTTCTATCCTAGATCAAGGTAATTTATAAAATAGATCAAACCCAATCAAGATCGGTATCAAATCTCTTTTTGAATCATATTATTTCTATTATTTGAATTGAATCTTATTAAACAAGTGCATTTAATATTTACAACACATCAAAGGAAAGCGTTTTTAGCACACTATCCACCACTATAAAATTTACTAGAAAGGCACCATTAAATCATTAGGTGGCTCAAGAGCAGAATAGCATTTGTTTCGCATTACAAACCCTTAAGCTGTAAAAATCGAACATGAAAACATGGCTCACTCACTGCTGGAAAACATTGCGAATACAGTTTGCGAGAGGGGGTCACAGTGCGTCGTTATGTTTATGTAAATATACTGTGCGGCGGCTCAATTTTCGCGCACTTGGAGTACAGTCCTGCGGACCGAATGCTGGCCCAACGACGCAACCACCAGCAATGAAATATGGCGGAATTGAGTATGAATAATATTTAAATTGAATTTAAACTGCATAATTCATGCTCCGGTTGATGGCGGTACAGGGAGATGCAAAGTTGTTGGTATATGACTGATAATGACACCATTTAAATTGTTCCAATGTTTGCGAGAAATCCTTGCACATCCTGCAAGAGAAGTAGATTATTCTCGCAAAAAAATATTTAAATTTTTGCAAGAAATTCTTGCATACCTTGCATAATGTACAACCTAGTCAAAATATCGCCCATTTACACACAGAAGATAGCGCTTCCCAAGTCCGGCACGACAGATTTGGGTACCTAGCGCGTTACGGAACTTGCCAGATTTTTTGCACAACAATATTTGAACTGGCACTACTGACACCGACAGAAATGTATTTTGAGCGTTGAACCCAAAGGACACGGTTGCAAGGTTGGTACTTAAATAAATATGGGAAACGGTACCCACGCATTTGAACCACCCTGTACGGACATGTTTCAAACTTTCATACATCGCCGAGCCTCTCCAGTCGTAAAATCTCGCATACGTCAATTATTCTAAATAGCCATCATCGTTACTTTCTAGAGTGCTTTGCATAAATCTTTATTATAGTATTACCTCCCTTCTCCCGTATCACAGTTTCTCGCTTCACATCGAAACAAAAAAAAAACAGATGCCCGCATAGTTTTATTCCAATTGCGAATCTCTCCAGCATACAGATAAAGCTGTTTAATAAAAACAGCTTGATTAATTTACGATTTCCTAATTTCAAACATAGCTAGCATCAGTCAAGAACCATGGTGCAGTGATGATGGTTGTCGGATTGAATGAACTCATTTTCAAGCTACTTATTCAACTGACGGCTGCTGCTTTTTTTCTCTTTGCGCAATTAAGCAGCAATCCGTGCACTGTTTGATGGACCTTTTTTGCACCCTAATGGGGTACCTGAGCCTGTTTCGGAATTGTCGTTGATTTGTTTTTATGACGGAAAGAGCCTTTACGGTTGCTGCCAAATGTGTGTTTGCATGTACACTAGGGGGCACCCGACATAGGATTACCCACATGTTACATTCCAAAACGGCAGGTTCACTGTGTGTAGTAGGTGAGTGGAACGATTTTGAGTCCCATCCAATGTGAGAGATGTGATTGTGGGACTTTCCGGAGAGAGGCGAAAGTTTTTGCATGTCGGTAACAGTAAAACCGATAATTAGTGTCATTTCGTCCGGGTGGGTATAATTTGGGGGCAGCTAAATAGACGATAATTGGAAAAGGTTACAAGGTAGAGGAAAGCGATTAAAAAATTGCAGCTTTTTTTAAAAAAATAAGGTTCAATATGATTATGAATGATTATCTACAGCCCAGAAATAATAATTCAAAGCCTTAAAACAAATCTTACAATAAAAAACCGCGAGAGTTTACAAAACTCAACTGCGTTGTAACGAATAACGAAAAAATTTAAAAAAAACATCTTGTTTGGCAAGTAATTTGTAGTTGCAGAATACTAAGCTTTTGTCAAAGTTTTTGTCACTTCGAGAACCATAAATCATAACATTAACCAAAACAGTACGAATTTCGATGACTTGAAAACTGTAGCCTTCTAAAGAGACGATGATTATGAAGTGGGTGGATTTTTGCGCATAAAGAAAAATAAAGGGATAATCAGAAGATCGCAATTCAAAGCCTTACGAGAGCTGAAGGATTCGTTTGCGCCGTTTCGAATGACGAGGCTGATTGCGTTGCTCTAGGAAGATAAAAAAACGGAAACAGAAGTTTAAAAAAATCATCTGTGACAAGCAATATGGAGTTGCAGAAGCTTTCGTCACTTCACAAACCATAAATTATAACATTAACCAAAAACAGTACGTTTTTCATCGACATCTTGAGAAGACTTCTCTGACCGGATTTGACCGGATGAAAGCTACCAGTCAGTAGAAGTTTTCATTATTCTAATTTGATATAATTTCATTGCATTTCTTATAGAAAATGTGTATAGAATTGGATGAGTCTTATATACCAATCGATTCACCTCGAAAAATTTGGGGCAATGTCTTTGTATATGTATGTGCACTACTGTCAAGTGAGTACTGAGTATGTGTTATTTGAATACCATCGAAAAGCCCTTCTAACAAGTTATAGATTGTCAAGGAAAAGGTTCACGTACAACGGAGGTAATAAACGATTATTTTTTTTATATTTCATGAGCCCATGAAACAGTTCTATAAAAAGCGCTACATTAGATACTGATGTTTTAGGAATAAGTCTAAACCCATTTTAGATAAATATGAAAATACAACTATGCAATTCAAGAAACATACTCTCTAAGCTAAGCACTCAAAGGTGCTATACGAAGATCTGGTGTGTAACGAAACGAAACAATCATCACGATATCCCACATGCTTTCGATTCCCACATGGATTTCGCGGATGACGTCGCCATCATTGGCGTTGGTCTCAGAGCAGCGTATATCTTCACATAATAAAACGATGTTAGCCGCAGGGTAGAAGGGAAAGCGTATTGTGACTGCGAATAGGACTTACCAATGTTTACGTAGTTAGCCAAGGTCACGTAGCCTACAGGCTGATAAATCATTACAGACTACAGTGGGCTGGACATGTAGCACTAGTGCTGTAGGAGAAACCAACTACAGTTTCGCACAACAGAGAACCTTGAAGAGGAAAATGCGCGTGCGGTCGTGGAGAATGGGGATCCAGGTTCCAGTAACCTGGAAATCTAAAAGATATTCGGTCATGGTAAAGAGTACCTAGATTGTTCGGCGACGAAGATTGTGATATTGATGAATGTAGTTGTGTAAAATTGGCAGGAAAAAAATAAATTTCCCGATTTCAATTTGAACTGTTTTCCGTTTAAATATTGTGATTTTTAATACAAAACTAGCTGTTTGCAAACACAAATTCAACGTTACAACCTATTCGACAAAGGAAATATTTGTAATCGTCGTAAATACATTTCCGTAATGCTGGTACATGATTTACTCAAACGTGTAGTTTATCCTGAAGATGAACGAATATTCCTTCAAAACGTTGGACATTCAACGTACAGTAATTTTTCGTCAGAAACCATGACTAAAAAGTTGTTCCGATTTCATCATAATAAAGTAGGATTCTACAATAAACCTGCAACACCAGGTGATCAGAGACCACAAACGAAGAAATCAAGAAGGTGAAAAAAATGAAATGGGAATACTCAAAGTATGTTCATTTGGTTCACCTCATTCCAAGAATATCTGCTTTCGCACATTCCCGGGATTTTTGAAACGATGACCATCAAGTGAAAACTTCTTCATGGGGTTTATTTTAGGTTAAAGATAATAAATTAATGCAACAGATGATTTATTTAATTTCTTTTGAATTCTTGAATTCTTCATATTATTCATTTGATTTATTTAATTTCACTTACATTAATATCTATTAGAAATATTTTTTTTAAAAAAATAGATCTATTTGGTTTAGTTTATTTTTTTTCATTTCATTTTTAGTTCATTTACTATATTTTATTGCTTGTAATAATTGAGCTTATACTGTTCATTGGAATTATTTTACTCATTAATTTTTTAAACAACTTATTTCATCGTTGTAATTTACTTTTTAATTTCTCGGCAAACTTAGAATGTAGACCATTAAAATCAACCATCAAACTTTCATTTGAGGGAAAAATACGATCAAATCGGTTTTGGCCATGGACAGCAAATGAAACGGATTTTTCTATTGTTTTAAAAAAAATCCCGCTGTCTTATCTGTACAATTTGAAATTTTCGGGTCTGCGCTGCCAAATTTTGAATTTATCGGATTCGGGTCGAATCAGGATTAAATGTGCGGTTTCGGGTTTGATTCAGGTTTTCCATGTTTAAAATTTTCACGTTCGGATTCGAAGAAAATTATGATTCATATGAAAGTTTTAATAAAGTGAACGTACTGCTCAAAAGGAGTTAGTGATATGATTATAAATTATAAAGAACAAATATAAATATTGTATAAATGTACTGATAATACTGAATATTGCGTCCACTAAAGATGTTCAAAGATGATAACATAGCACTCAGACAAAACAATGCATATTTCCCCCGCATATTCAACGTAACCATTACTAGGACACAGAAAAAAAGTAAAATTATCAATAGATTGTAGTGAACAATGTTTTGAATAGGATGCTTTGCTTGGTAGACAACTTTTTATACCTGGCGTCCGTTGACTATCCTGCCGCTTAACGAAATGATGTTAGTGGTTCGTGGTAGCCATTTCTGGCAGTTGGTTATCTGCTTACACGTGTACATACGGTTTTTTTATACGATGCCCGGCTCCCTGAATCTAGTCCCCAGTGCTGCTTCGGGACCAAACTGGTACAACACCCAGGTACCTGCAACTTCCCATAGATGCATCGGAGAGTGATGGCTATCCCGCCGTGAGACCGGATCTTCCCAAAGACCACATGGGGTGTGTAGTATTCTACCCCTACTAGAACAAAATATCTATTTGGCACACCTTTGGTTCAAATTTACGCTGAAAATTGTGACTGGTTTGGACACGATTTGAAACCAGTCGTGAAACGAAAAATTCTAGGTTACACAACTCGCTTAGTATAGCTTATTTTTGTTGGCGCAATTGGGCATAGTTCACAGACTAAAGCAAGAAAGATTACGGCATTTTTCTTGAAGGTGATCCAACTGAAGCTGTAGAGCTTGTTTCTCGGAAGGGCTGCCCCTATCAAAATCACTCACTACAATTGCAGGCGAGAAGTGGAATGTCACCCATTGCAACACTGCTTATGACCATTCTGATTCTGATTGTGATATTGAGTGTGAGGTTCAGATGTGGTGCGGTGGAAACTTCAAGATCGCATGGGAATGAGCGTTTATATGTTTGCGCTTGAGACCACGCTTATGAATACGTAAGTGCTAATACGTTGACTTAATTGCCGGAGCGCTTATATGTTTGCGAAATTGCGGATATAGGTATGTAGTAGTAAGCAGGTTTGTATCGCGAATGGCTCGAGCGTATGTATGTTAAGGTGTTCGATCGTGTATGTAATTTCGCCTGTATAAATTCGTTTGTATAACCGTATCGCATATTCACATGAGCTTTTGAATGTTTCCCCGAACCGCGAAATCAGAAGGAGTTCCCCCCTATTACTAGAATATCCGGCTAGGACACCCTGAAACTTGTCGTCTAAAGTGTTTTATATAGCTGAACGCCTAGATCTAGACTACTGAGACCGAGATAGGGGGATTCCGGGCGCATTTCGTCTTGTTTAAACGGGCATGTGAATATAGTGAAGACCCGTTTTTTACCAGTACCCGATTTTATGAGCCCCGATTTTATCAGCTTCATATGAAAATTGATTGTTGGTAGTTAGCAGACGAAGCAAGTTAAATTCGAGTAAATCCTTTCTTGAGCATATTTTTCATATCTCAGAGATCCGAAATATGCGAAAAAAACTTTTCTTTTTTTTAAATTTTGCACTTTTGCATAAGGGACCATCCATAAATGACGTAGCATTATATGGGGGAGGGGGGAGTTTTATATTTTGTGATGATGTGTGACGACAGGGGGGTAAGGGGTTATGTCATGCTACGTAGCTTTTTTAAAGGGGAATAGGGGTTGACCTGATGTCACGACAATTTTACCCGTTTCATCTAACATCGTTTTTGATTTTTTTTAAATCTTTTACGGGGACAACGAGGGGGGTGAGGGTTACCGTCAAGCTACGTAATTATCAGGGGGTACATGGAATTTTGTGACGAAATGCTACGATGGGGGAGGGGGGTGTTAAAAATCACTCAAAAATGCTACGTCATTTATGGATCATCCCTAGCAGTCAGGAAAGGTTATTGAGACTATATCTAGGGGCTAAAGAAGAATACTTTAAGAGATTCGATCTCTTAAAAAGAAAGAAAACTATTTGTCCTAATTTTATCAATGTCCCCATTTTTTCAGCCTAAAATTCGCCAAGGGGCGATAAAAACGGGTCTTCACTGTATTCGCATTTGAACCCGTTATTGTCGATTTGTAATAAGCATTTATATTTACATAATCACCCGGGCGATTATATGCTTACGAGATTGCGGGCGTTAGTTTGTGTGGATGGTCGCGATTTCATGTTCGCGTTTGTGGCGAAGTTTGTATCATCGCGAAAAGCTCAAGCGTTCGTATGAAATATTTCATCGCATGGGCGCGTATATGTAGCTGTTTATTTAATCATTAGGGCATTTAAATGTCACGTCTTCTATCGCGTTTATTCCTATATAATAGATAGTAGATGTGAAAGGCGATAAAAATAAAAAAAATACTGTACACGACAAATAGACATTAGTTCACCACTATATTAGTACAAATGGTAACTGCCGCTATTTGCATCTTCTTTTAAAATAACAGGTGACAAATATGTAAACAAAAAAGTAGAGCTTAACCTATGATCACCACATTATAATTAAACATTAATGTTCCAAATACTACCACCATTACTAAACGGTATAAAACATATCACTCCCGTTCCTGGAAATAATTCCCCTCTGATCAAATTCGTTCCTTGTTATATGAGTGCGTAACGAGTGCACGAGTGAACTTTTGTAATAATCTCGAACAGACCACACCATTTTGTAAAAGCTACTGGTCACTTCCAAGGACTGCGATGATTGTTCGAGTAAGTTAAGCGATAATCTAAGTCTGACCATCTCTTATAAATGCTAGTTGCGAATCGATCGTCATACCAGCTATCCGCCAGTCCAGTTCATGACAACTAGGATATTTAAACGTCCTAGTGGGCACTCGGTCGGATCTCCCACTCCAATCCATCACTCAAGAGTACACGCGTTTTGGCTCACCAATTTGTTTAAGTAAGTTATTTTCAAAACTACAATTAAAATAACCAACCATAGAATAGTAGTTTAAATAAGTGAGATATGCTTTTCCCGCATATTTAAACTGAAGAGAATGAAACAACACTGCTATTTTTCTAATTCAAGAAATTCTGGTTTGACTTAGTCTCATCAGTATCTGGCAGACCCCTAGATCACCAGATATATCTCAACAAACATAACTTCTGTGCTTGCGGGACATCAATTGTTTACTTGTGAATACAAGAAGGGTTCTTTTTTGATCCACTTAGAATCCGGGCACATAAAATGAACAGTTTCTCGGGATTGATTTTACTCAAGAAAAATGAATTTTTATTTTTTTAGAGCGTTGTCCTACTGGAGTTGTACAGCTAGGTTCTCGGAAGAGCTCCCCGTCAGAATCACATACTACAATTTGCAGACGAGATAGGCAATGTCGCTCACTAAAACACTGCTTTAGATTGTAGCGGGCCGTGATTCTGAATGTGATATTCATTGTACGGTTCAGAATGTGCGGGCGTAGGAACTTCGCGATCGCGTGTATCATCGCGAGGGGCTCGAGCATTTGTACGTTAACGTGTTCGATCGCGTGTGCCTTTGTATGTCGCGTGTGCTAACTTTACGTGAATAAATTCTATTTTATAACCGTGTGCCTTTCGCATATTCGCGTGTGTTCTTGGATAATCGCGGACCATGGACCATGAATTTAAAACTTTATTTTTGGTGTACGGCTGAGATGTTGTAAGAAAGTGAGATCTTCCATATCACTAGAGTTCGCGGACATGTCGCCATGAAACGTGTTGTCTAGTGGATATGAGCTTTATTTTTTGATTGGTCCTACTGAACCTAAGTTATTGGGACAGAGGGTAATGGTTCCGGATGTGATCGCGACGGACGTTTGTAGGTTCGCGTTTGAAACTTCGTGCTAAAACGTTCATCTTATTACCGGGGTGTTACCAAGTTTGCGTGATTGCGGGCGTAGGTGTGCGTTGTTAAGCATTCGTATGTTAACGTGTTTGTCACGTAGGCTCGCGTGCATGTGACTTCGCGTGTACAAAACTGGATTTTGTAACCATGTGGCCATTCCTATATACGCATGCGTTCTTGGATGGTCACGCGGACCTTCATTCTGATAGTTATTTTTTGGTGTACAATTCACATTCTGACAGGGAGTAAGTTACGCCATATCACTAGAAATCTTGGTCATGTCGCCAAGTAGCGTGGTGTCCAGTGGATATGAGAGCTATCTTTTTCTAATTGGTCCAATTGAAGGCATGGACCTAGTCTGCTGATATCAAGGATAAATACCTTTCTGTAGAGAAAGGCAAAACATCCCGAAGTGATCAATTCATGATCGTGCGAGCGCGAGAGTTTGTAGGTTCACGATTGAGACCGCGCTTGAAAATTTATAAGCGCTGAGACGTTATCACCGGGATGTTATCAGAAGTGCATAAATTGACCGATAGTATTTTGGTATACATAAGTAATGGAAAAGCAAACTAATAAATCTACAAAAGAACAGACTAATGAAGTAGAATAGAAAAACACATGTAACATAAAAGCAAACTACTTTAACTCGTGCAAATGTTTTTTATTTACCATTAACGATAATTGCATACTGTTAGACTTTCATCATGCTATGCTGACCGAGAAGGGATGATTCACGTGCGTCGGTAAATTAATTGTTCCTTAATTTATCCAACCCAACCTTCTCAAATGAACAGAATCGAGTGAACAAATAGAACACCTGAAGGATTACCCACTATTCTATCATATACGCCAGTTCTGCATCCATTCCCTGGCCCAACTATCACGAATATTCAGTCGAACACATTCACAGATAGACATACGACTAGCGCATGACAATTCTAAACTAGACCCAAAAACTACAACTACTACAAAACGATAACTAATAGTTTTCTACTGATGTATTTATTAAATTAATTTAATTATTAAATTAATTTAATCAGCCTGTGCACGATGACGAAGTCGATCGATAAATGGACACACAATGACTCCTACTGCGAGCCCCTCCACCAATACTGCCATTAAGCTGTGTAACAATGCCATCAAACACAGCCCATAGCAAAAGTCAATCCACGTCAACCCGCCAGCCGGCCACGTCAGCGCGCAGAGGCTAGTGGTTGAGCGTTAGTATGGGTTGGCGCAGAGTATGAATAGACATATAACATTAAAAAGACCCATAAGCCCTCTCGGTTTCCTCGATGCGCCACTATCGAGGCGTAATGCAATAACCATCTTAAAGCAATTGTCTGTCAGAGGTTCTGTAGCACTTGTGCATGCAATATGATGCATTGATGATGTTTGCAATACCGTCAAACCCCTAAACCTAGGGGAGGGCAGTTTCTCGCGTGGTGTAATTGTATGTATAAAACTTCCTTAACATTAAAATCCGTTTTTACTTTTAATAACAGTTCAACGTTAACTACCGGGGATCACAGAGAAATTTGTTTAAAGTCAATCGCAATTATTTTTTCCCGCTGTACAGGCGATTTTATTTTCTGTAGCTGGTTCATTTCGCTGCACAGCCGAAGGTGACGATATAATGCCATTTATACCAGATCGGTTAGGTATGCTACCAGTAAAATATTTCCAGTTTGTTGCAAAAAGGTTTAATTTTAATTATCCAACCGAAACAGATACTCATCTTCGCGGACCGACAGAAACCTTTTCACGTGGACTGGGAAAACCTTTTCATTGGTATAAGACAATTATGTTTTTTCAAGGGACCTTATTATGGTAAAGTCCGGTAGATCCCACACAAAAACCATAGTTTGGTGTACCTATGGGTGATTCAGACCATTTTATGGAATTTTGATGGTTGTGAAATTTGTAACGGCCCATATCCATGGTCTTTCTAGAGGGTTATATAGTGTTAGGGTGGTGACGCCCTGAAACTTGTCGTCTAGTGTATATTTAGTACGGTCCAACTGAAGGCACGGACCTAGACTGCTACGACCAAGGGTGGGGTATTCCGAGCTTGATCGCGTGGAAACAAACTTTTTTTTCGCGCTTGAGACCGCATTAATAAATACGTAAATGCTAATCGCCGAGGCTCTATAGTTACAGACTATACCGCCCTGAAACTTGTTATCTGGTACAGCGCATATGAGACTATTTTCGTTTTTTTAAGAATGGTTCAACTGAAGACATGAATGGGAGGGCTGGGAGGGTCGAGTTTCATGTTTGCGACTTCGTGAACGTAGGTTGGCGTTTGCAACCGGATATGCATTATCGCGAAGAGAACGAGCGTTTGTATGTAAATGTAAGTGTTTATTTAATCTTCCGGGCGTTTGCATGTCGCGTGTTCTGACACGTTTGTCCCCATAGAAATAGTACAATCATGCGAAGAACATCAGTACGCGGCTCGCAAAGGCTGAAAATATGATAAATAAACATCAAAACTACAAATACTATCACTATTTCTAATCGGTATAAAACATGTCCTCCGAAATAACGAATTCCCCTCCATTATCAAAATTGGTCCGTTCTAGACTAATACACAAATGCACGGAAGACACCACTCGCCAATTCAAAGAACCAGGATGACTGTTTGAGTTAGTTAAGAGATTATCAGTCTGATCATCTCTTATAAATGAATCTATTGCCGCGTCCAAGATTAAATGAATCTTCGACAAGCCAATAACACGTCACTCTCCCATTCGGAAGTAGAAGCCGCACTCGCTCGAATTTCTCACTCTAATTCGCGGCTTAAAAGTGCACGTTGTTAGACTCATCACCGAAACTTAAGTAAATTGTCTGATTAAGCAATTTTCAGGACTATAATTGAAATAACAATATAATTATATAATATAATAAAATTCGCTGAACATGCAAACTAAATTTTGAGTCTGCAGCTGCAGATTGCTTGCCAGACAATTAGTTGCTGGGTGGTTTTATCGGTGAAAAAACAAATAATTTTTTTCTGTCAACATCATCCCGTGCTCGTCGTGAATGATACTCAGACAGTACAGCGGTTGGCGCCGTATTTTTTACCGACATCCCGATCCGAGAATCCTAGGTATCGTTTGAAAAACATAAACACCACCCAGTTCAGCTGACAATCCGATGTTTTAGCCCGACTCTTGCATTGAATCTTCCGGGCCAGTACGGAACCGCTCGAGAAAGTTCCCTATGGTAAAAACGACAAATCAACTGCTTTTGCAATATCTTGAAATGACCTCGTCGGGTTTCCAGGAACAATGTTCTTTTCTCGGCTTCCGTTCCGTTGTTTCGAAACTTTAACCATTGAAACACGTGAACTTTCATAATACATTTTTTTTTTCGAGAGTTGTCCTACTGGAGCTGTAGAGCTAGGTTCTCGGAGGGGCTCCCCGTCAGAATCACATACTACAATTTCCAGACGAGACAGGCCATTTGGCCCAAAAAACACTGCTTTAGGCCAATTGTAGCGGGCCGTGATTCTGAATGTGATATTCATTGTACGGTTCAGGTATGTGCGGGCGTAGGGACTCGCGATCGCGTGTATCATCGCGAAGGGCTCGAACATTTGTACGTTAACGTGCTCGATCGCGTGTGCGTTTGTATGTCGCGTGCGCGTTTGTATGTCGCGTGTGCTAACGTGTATGAACTTCGCGTGTATAAATTCTATTTTATAACCGTGTGCCTTTCGCATATTCGCGTGTGTTCTAGAATGATCGCGCGCGGACCGTGAATCTGATACTTAATTTTTGATTTTTGGTGTACGGTTCAGATTCCACAAGAAAGTGGGTTCTTACATATCATTAGAATTCCCATTCATGTCGCCGTAGAACGCGTGGTCTAGTGGATATGAGATTTATTTTATTTTTTTTTTTTTGATTGGTCCAACTGAGTGTATGGACCTAAATTGCTAGAATGAAGGCTAAAGATTTCCGGACGTGACCGATTCATGATCGCGCGCGTTTGCGGGTTCGCGTTTGAGACTGCGTTTGTAACGTCGTAAGTACTAAAACGTTCACACAATTGCCGTGGAGTGTTATCAAGTTTACGCGATCTCGGGTATAGGTGTGCGTAGATGATCGCGAAGGGCTTAAGCGTTCGTATGTTGACGTGTTTGTCGCGTGTGCTCGCGTGTATGTGACTTCGCGTGTATAAATTCGATTTTGAAACCCTGCGGCGCTTCATATATTCGCGGACCGTCATTCTGATTTTTAGTTTTCGGTGTACGGATCACATTCTGACAGAGAGAGAGAGAGTTACCCCATATCACTAGAGTTTCCGGTCATGTCGCCATGGAACGTTTTGTCTAGTGGATATGGGAGTTATTTTTCAATTTTATTATTTTTTTATTAATTAACAAGGACCTAGATTTTTTGTACCGAGGATAGAGACTTCCGGACGATCCCGATTCATGATGGTGCGAGCGCGGGAGTTTGTAGGTTGACATTTTTTGCAAAAACCGCGTTAATGGCGAAAACCGCGCAAAAAAAACTTCCAAAGTCTTTTGCTGAGTTTTTTTTTGCGCGGATTTTCGAATTAACGCAGTTTTTTTACGCGGTACGTATCCCCCGCGTAAAAAAAACCTGGGTGTACAACAAATTCTATGTAATCAGACTAGATTTTCAGCGTCTATTCAGTAGCCAAGTCGATCTGCCCAATACTGAAATTTTACTAAAGTAATAAGTATTACGTTCTTCTAGCATAAAATAGTTTTAAATCAATTTTCTCATTAAGGAACAATACAGCAAATTTTTTTTTTTCCATTTTAGTTAGTAGTTTCGAATGGGGATCTTTTTTTAAAGTTAACCATCAAAGAAGATGTCGGTTCACCTCTATATCAAGAGCTACTAAGAGTGCAAATTACTTGCCAGATCATCTGTTGCTGGGTGGCTTTATCGGAAAAAATAGCTGTGGCTAGTAAAAACATTTGTCCAGTAACCTTTCTGAAATCCTTGACATAGGCTCTGTAGTGAACGATATCCAGACAGTCGGGAAAGTCTTCGGTACCCTATCAATTCACAAAAAAACTTTAACGCCCAATTAACACCCTGATGGTTGAAAGCTTCCGTTGTTTCTCAACCAACCGGTCAATGGTGTGGCAAAATTACTCCAGCTCGCCCCTCGGTGAACGGTTCAAAATGGTTCGTTGCATTTTTTTTGCCACAGGTCAATAACGGAAACACCACAATCGCGGCTGGCCGAAGATATAATAGCTCAACACAATCGGCGTTAATTGCTGCACACTGTTCGCCTCCCTTCTGTTTTGACAGCTGCGGTCAGTTGATGTTCGACGATACCGAACCAACTGAGTACAATCAATAATATTTTTAAAAAATGATGATCGAAGTGATTGAACCAATTAACTTTCTTCAGAAATTGAACAGGTAACAAACGAACATGGTCAGCCATCAAAAGTGTCCATAATTAAGTGACAATTGAACATTACGTGGCTTTGATTGGACCGGTGAAAGGAGCGCCGGATCAAAGATTCTTCAATTACTACGTTGATGTTACAAAACAAACAAGCTTGTACCTAATAGAAATTCATCACTGCGAGATCCCGCCGGTCGAGATAACACGAAATGCGAAGTAATTGGATCCTAATCACTGTCACATTTAATTTATGCAACATTCCGTACAAGCAGCCGGAATCCGAACCAAGTTTTTCCCACCACGCCAAAGTCGGCAGCAGCAATGCATTCATTCATTCATTCATCCATACATACACGTACAATCTTTTCAAATGTCTCTCAAAATGCCATTGCATTGCCAATGGCAGGCAGGCAGGACCCGACAGATTCGATCCCGTCCCGATGTACGACGACAATTTCGATTTCACGTGTACGAACGGCAGAGCCGAGAGTCGGAGCATAAATATCGGTTACTGGCAGGGGGAGACATAAAGATCAACAAATGGTAACATATGCAGCGCGACGGCATGTACATATAAACACATAAATTGAAGTTCCCCCTTCGGCATAAATAAGAGTGTCCCCGCATTAAAACAACAACAATAACAGCACACACTACACCACACTGGATTAGAAGGAAACAGCGTCGCAAACATGCTGTGGCTGGAACTGGAAGGGGGATACAAAGGGCACACTAACGCGATTGTAAATTGGTTCAATGACAGAACAAGATGATCTTTTCTTCCTCCGCAAGTGCGAGAAAGAACTAGAGGGCGAACCATTTCTCTATTTTTCTGATTCAGTTCTGTGATCTTGCCAAGCTGCTTGCCAAGAAGGCGGATCTATTTTAATCCGTAGAACGAGCGGAAATGAATAAAGTTCACTAAACCTTTGCCGCACATCTGGTGAAAGAATATTGCGGAAAATATCTTCTTTCGGTTTGCTGAAAAAGCAAACACTTTTTCGTCTGATAAAGCCTCTGTGTTCTCCGATTAATTCGTTTGTGAACTGATTGAACTGAAATTCAGCCAATGGCATTCCAATTTTAAAGTGTACAAGTTCAAGCGATGTCAAATGCCGCAGCACATGTTTTTACTCGGGACCGGTTTAATATACTTTTTTACTCGTTATATCCACCGGTCTCAATTCTCACACCTAACTGAATGATGTCACATTAACGATCACGCCGCTACACACTTTTACTTTCTGACCTCATGCGTGAAAATTGCGGCGACATGAAAAACATGCC
This sequence comes from Topomyia yanbarensis, assembly GCF_030247195.1. Taxonomy (NCBI): domain Eukaryota; kingdom Metazoa; phylum Arthropoda; class Insecta; order Diptera; family Culicidae; genus Topomyia; species Topomyia yanbarensis. The sequence continues at coordinate 31,975,589 of NC_080671.1, read as the reverse complement.
GGCCACCGTCAGCGTCATCAACGCAACGCGCTGCGCCAGATTACTGCGGTAGTGCACTTTGCACACTCAACACGCAACATAATTGAAAATAGAACCGGGTGACGAATTGGCTTGGATCATCGCGAACATCACAGGTCGGATGCCGGTTGGCCTCGAAACGTAGACCCGGTGACGTGACGCTAAGCGAAGAAATTTACGAATTTTTATGGGAGCAAACGCCGCCGCCACCGTCCGACGACGATGGTTCTGTAGTAATGTGAGTAACCAATTTTTCTCTTTCGCTAATAATAACCGCCGCACGGGATGTTGTCGCGCTCGTTTCACGAGAGTTGCTACGAATGTCTGGCCGTTCGTGACCTCGTTCATCGTGGCGGTTTAACCAGACAGATTTGTCATGCTGGTAATCATCAGCGCGGGCACGGGACAGCCATTCAACAGTTTTACATTTCTTATAGAAGAAGATGTATAGAATTCGTTCGAACTTTCAAGACTTTCTTCGAGGTCTTGATCCGATTTTGTTGTTAAATTTTAACCTCAAAGACCCTCTCATGGGAAATTTATACTGAATAATCAAAAAGGGTAATGAGACCATGTCTGCATCAACTATCGGTTATCTCTACTCATATCTTGCCTTTGCACCTTCTCTTTATAATGTGTGATTATACGATCCGCTACCAATCTAAAACGTTTTAATGTCTTCAATTCAATTTGACCTGCGGGCTTCGTAATTCTGCAAACGGAGAAAGTGTGCCATTGGGCAGTGTGATTTCTTCAAATGGAGCGATACTGCCTAAGACACCTTATGATGCCTTCTAGCGATATATGGCATACCTGTTCCAAGTGGATTCGTCAGCTCCAATAATTATGAAGCTGTGTCGACACGCCCTCAAACAAACAATTTGCTTCCGATGACAATGAACTTGGGCGATTTGTAACACGTTAACCTGATTAATGGTTAATGAGCAGTTTCCCTTAAAAAGATAAAAAAACAGAGAAACAGGGATAATGAACAAGTAGAATAGTTAAAATCAACGGCGCCAATTTGGTGTCGGTTACTGACGAGTGGAACTCGAAACATTAAAATCCAAATGTTCTTTACACCCAGTGCAGGAAAACAGAAAATAGATTACATGATAGAAATAAATTCAAAGGACTGTGAGCGGACGGATGACCGGGATTGCCCGCAAAAGATTACCATTTAGGGGAATACATTCGAATTTGTCATCTGAGGGATATCATTACCGGCTCACCTTCTCATGTACAGTTCTCGAATCGCATTCATCGCAGGGTAATGCGTAAACGCCGGAGTCGAGCCCTTCGAATGAAAGCCAGCAGAGCGCTGTTCTACTGGTTCTTCTTGTTCATTATTTCGATCTGTTTCCACGTTACCACTGCATTGGCACAACAGGTCTTGACGAATTAACGTTAAAATAACATCCAAAGACATGTTATTCTTTTCATTAATTTTGTAAATTGCATTAAATTTATTAGTTTTATAATTTTACTAACTTTTTAATTACATTAATTTTGTTTAATTATTTTACTTATTCCTTTAATTTCAAAAAAAATATTATTTTTTTCATTTATTTAATTGATTTGAATTTTTCGAATTGGTTAACGTTTATTTATTTTATTGCGCATTTATTATTTATTTTATTTTGTTTACTTCATTTATTTTATTTGTTTTTCATTTTATTTATTCTGTTTATTTTATAGATTTTATTTATTTAATCTATTTGTGATTTTTTGGTTTCAAGCATAAAGGTTTAAACTTTACGATCACTCAAGGCATTTATCAGGTTAGAACGACTTCTAACCCTGTGTGCGGCGTTGGCAAGCGCACCTAGGTGAGCTACGTGCAAGCCAAACGACTTGCCAACAACGCTATGCCCCGTTTATTTTATTTGTTATATTTGTAATACTAACCACCTCATCTATTTCATTCACTTTGAATTTTTCAGTTATTTAATTTATTTTAAATATTTGATTCATTTCATTTACTCCATTTATTTGAATTATTTCATCTATCCTAGTAATTTGATTGTTCATTCTGTGTATGTTATTTATTAAAATTATTCAAGTCATTAAATTAATACCTTTTCTCAGTTGTTCAATTCATTTCAATTGTCAATTATTGATTTTATTTATTTGAATTATTTAATTTGTTTTATTTCTGTTACGTATGTATTGCATTGCAGACCCGTTTTTTCTCCCCGAATTTATCCGTTTTTTGACCCGGTTTCATCGACCCTTATGAGGCTATGTCTAGGGTTTAAAGAAAAACATTTTTACAGCTTCGGTTTATTAAAAAGAAATAAACAAGTATATTTTGCAATTGTTCCCATTTTGTCAACCTAACATAAACCAAGGAGGCTGAAAAAACGGGTCTTCACTGTAATATATTTATGTTGTCCAATTTATTCATTTTATTTTGTTTTTTTAATTCATATAATTTATCATTTATTGATTCTGTCTATTTGAATCTATTAATTTTTTTATTGAATTTGCATTTTTCGTTAATCATTTATATTAGTTCTATTATTCATTTATTTTTTATGGAATCTTTAGGATTTATTTCATTCGTTTTATTTTCCCAATTGTTTTTATTTTATTTCTTTCACATTTTGTTTGTTTTTTCATTTATTTTTTTAGATTTATTTATTTTACGTATTCCATTTATTGTGTTCGATTTTACTAAATTTTTAACCATTTTATTTGAACCATATTTGCTATTTAAAATGTTTTATTTTATTAAATTTATCTGATTCACTGCACCTTTCTATTCATTTAATTCATGTTATTTATTTGGTTTATTCAATTCATTTTTAAGGGTATTTATTTTATGCATTTAATTTCATTCATTTAAATTTTTCCATTCATTTATTCCTGTAATACTATTAATTTGAATTATTTCATTTACTGCTTCAATTTCTATATTGATGTTATTCAATTCATTTGATTTAGTTATTCCATTCAATTTGTCATTCAATGATTCTGTTTATTTGATTTTTTTGTTCATTTCATTTCTTTCATTTGCTTCAAATTATTTATTAAATTTCAAAATATTGTATTTGCATTACTCAATTTCTGTTTTTTTGTTATTTATTTAGGTTTTTTGTTTATTTCATGCCATTTTTGTTTTACATGTTTAAAGCAATTTATGTATTGCTTGATTTTTTATACCATTTCCATTTTTTGTTAGTTTTTTTTCATTTAATTTATTTTATTGGATTGATTTATTCTTCGTTTTTTATTTACTTCGTTCAATTTGATTAGCCTTTTATTTATTTAATTATAATATATGCAATTTATTTTAATAATTTAGTTTTTTCTATTTGATTCACCCATTTTTTTATTAATTCCATTTATTTAATTTACTTTTTTATTTATTATGTATTTCATATACTTCATTAATTTAATATTTTTCAGTACTGTCACGTTCTCTATGTATTGTATTGATCTAACTTATTCAAATACTTTTATTTTTTATATAATTTGTTATTTTCATGCTATTTTGTATTTTTTTATTTCATTAACTTTTTTACTTTATTTATGTGATAAATTTTATTTATTACATTTAATATTTGTCAGTTATTTACTTTATTTAATCTATTCAATTTATTTAAGTTAATTAATTTATTCATTTCATTTCATTTAAGTGATTTCATGTACCATTTACTTCGATGGTTTGATTCTATTCTTAAGTCTATTTTATTTCTTCTTTATGTAATTCTTTTCATCATTTTCGTCAACTTTATTAAACTTATTAGTAATATGATTTTACAAACTTTTCAAGCAGGTTCATTTTTTTATTATATTATCTATTTCATTTACTTCATAAATTGCATTCATTAAATTTATTTGTTTCAATTGTTTTGTGTTCATTTCTATTATTCTGCATTTGTTTTTAAATTATTTAAGTGACTACTTTCAAATACAGAGGTTTAAACGTTAGGATCGCTCACCTCAATTCTCGTGATAGTACAGCTTCTAACCCTATGAGCGGGTTTGGGAAACGAACCCTAGATGAGCTGCGTGCAAAGCAATATATTAATAATTAATATGTTTAATATTTTTTTAGTTATTTCATTTATTTTAATTAGTTAAAATAATTTCAAAATTTTTAATTTCATTTATTCCATTTATTCTAATTATTTAATTTTTTATTTTATATATGTGATTTATTTGACTTATTCAACTTAAAAATTTATTTCATTAATTTAACTTATTCCATCTGTCATTTGTTTTATTGATTTAAATTGTTTCGCTTATTTTATTTATGTAATTTACATTCATTTCAGACACGTAATATATTTGGTATTTAACATATCAATGTTATTTAAATTTTTGATTGATTATTGATTCTGTTCATTTGATTATTTATTTATTCTATTCTATGTTTCTATGTTATGTTCGTTTCCTTCATTAGAGTCAAATTTTTGATCCTCATTCATTTTAAAATTTATTTACTTTACTTAATTTTTATTTTTTTTATTTATTTCTATCATTTCCTTCATTAATTTCATAAATTTGTTTTCGTTTATGTTGTTTTTTATTTGTTTGATCTATTTACAGTAATTTTTGTATTTTAATTTTTCAATATTATTTTTAGTATTTAAATAATTCATGTAACTTATTTTAATTATGTTGCTCATTTTATTTTTCATTTTAGATATAATTTATGAATTTAATATTTTTCAGTTGTTCAATGTCCTATAACTATATCCATAGAATTATTTTATTATACATCTTACTATTTTGTTTATTGTATTTTTTGTCATTTAATTTTTTTGATATAATTATTTTATTTATTTAATCATTTGATTTACTTTACTTGTTTTATTTGTTTCAATGCATTTCATTCATTTTTTATTTTACAGTTATCTAGCTTATTTAATCTATAGATTTATTTAAGGGATACTCCACCGCAGAGTTTAAAAAAATTAATTTTTATTAATTGGAGTAAAATGTGCTTTAAGATGTTAAAAATGTTATTAAGAAATGGAAGATGAAAACAATATATAAATGTTCAAATTTTCAATTCTTGGGGAAGAATTATGTATATCCTGAAACACTGAAAACTTCAACCGCGTTTTTCTCGAAGCCACTTTATTGAGATGGCCGAAATTGTAATTCGAACAAATAATTTTGAAATTTGTACAGTATAGTCGAATTGAAATTTGTACAGTATATTCGAAATTGATTTCTCCAGCGACGTACGTAAGATTTTAATTTTTTATTGTCTATTTGTTTAATAAACAATTTTGTGTCGATTGAATTTTTTCACTCAAAAGTGTGCCATTTCATGAAAAAATCAAAATATCGGAAAAACGAACGACGCTTCCTTCTGTTATAAGGAATCAGAAAAATTTAAGTTTTTTTGGCTCCAGGACAAAAATTGCGAGAAATAGATTTCCGGCCGTACACACCTTCCAAAAACGTGCATGGGAGAAAATACTGCCATCTTGTAACGAAAATATTTGAAAAATCAATTTATGCGATTCATTTCTTATGTTATAAATCTCATTTAACAAGATCTTGATTCATCTGTGTATTGCGTCCAAAAAAATCCCGAAAAATACCCATTTTTGTGCTCTACAGTGGGTAACCCCTTAAATTATTTAATTTATTCGTTTCAATTTAATTCATTTAGCTTATTTCATGTGACATTTATTTCGTAGATTTGATGTATTTTAAATATTACATTTGTTATTTGCCTAATTTCTTTGTTTCGTTTCATATTTTATACATATTTTGAAAGTCATTCTATTTATTTTTTGTTTATCATTATATGTTTGTATAATTTATATTATCAATTTTATCATTATTTTTTGTTCATTTTATGTATTTTTTCGTTCATTTTTTATCTCATTTTATTTGTTGTATTTATTTTATACATTTCGCTCCTTATCCATTTTATCCATTCGATTGATTTAATTAATTTTTTTGTTTCTCATTTCATCATTTATATCAATTGCTTCTATTTATTTTTCTTTATTTTGTCCATTTAATTCTCTTTACTACAATAAATTATTATCCATATTAAATATAAGTGCATTGACGTTAACTTTCAAAATTAACTTTGCGGGGAAATGATGTAAAAACCATCATAACCCAAGCACTGAACACAACATCAAATGAAAGAAATTTACTTCCTATTTTTTAAATTCTCGCATTCTGGTTTCTTTACTTCTTCTAAATTTTTGAGATTGTGTTAACCTATTTTAAATGAGAATTCTCGGGGTCAATCGGTTGTGATTATTTTTTTCTAATCTTAGATTTACTAGTTCAGGTCGGATTCAAGTTTTTCATTTTGAAATTCTCGGGTTAATACATTACGCAAAATGAAACGTTACTAGTAATTTGAAAGTAATTATTAGACAAAAGATACTATTGTTTTAGTATGTTTTGTTAAATAATTACGATTATAAAACATGATTATTCGAATCAGACAAAACAATGCGTATATTTCCAGCACATACATAACAATATTAAAAGTGCAGAAAACATTGCAATGACATCGTAAAGGAAATAAATCTATTACGTTTCCGTTCTATTTTATATTCAAGAATAGCATTTCTGACGAATTCCCACATAAAAAATGACATATAAGAAACATTCATCATTACAGTCGTGATCGAACAATCCGAGTTTTCTGAATCTCGACCGAATGTATTTCAAGCTTCCTGGTAGATCGATTTTGGATTCTCTGAGGATTAAAACTTTAGCTGGGTCTTTCTTTCGGCATTCGCGCTACATGCTCAACCCACCGATGTCAACATGTTGGTGCATTGTTACAACTCATCCGCATCATGCTTCTCTTCCCCCATTATGACGCCAAGTAGTGAGCGCAGAATTCTTCTCTCATACCAATCGAGCACTTAAAAGAATGTTTTCTTCTACGCCCATTCATCGTAATCGTACAAAGCAACAGGGAGTATCAGCGAGCTAAAATATAGAACAAGTTTTGTACTTGTCCGTATGATACATAACCTCAGACAGCTACACAAACCATAGACAGTCTTACTCGAGGTAGCAACACACCATTTCACCTCGCGGCTTACATTATTACCACTAGTAACGGGTGTTACAAGATATATGATCTCATCGTACCGTATCCCATTCGTTGCCACTGCGGAATCAACACCGTTCCGACTGTCTCACTCTCCGCCAGCTACAAGATACTTAGTCTTGTCATAGTTTATAGTCAGTCCGACGTTCATAGCTTATGTTATAAAATTCACAAATGCTACTTCCACTGCTCTGCGATCAATACCAATAATGTCGATGCCATTTGCTAAACCAGGATGCCTATGAGATTTTGGTGATATTGGTTCTGATCTGTTGCGCATCAGATTTTCGTATCAACCCTTCAAGCACTATATCGAACAATAAATTAGAGACTGCATCGCTACGCTTCAATCAATCTGTCATCATATAAGGAGTCGGATGTCTCTCTAGCTATTTTGACCCATCCAACGTCAAACGAATCTGTTTGATCCGTTTTGTTAGAAAGCTATACCTAAGCATTATCTGTCATAGTTCGTTTCAACTTCACTGAATCGTACGCTGTCTTAAAATCAACGAACGAATGAAGATTCTGCAAGTTATATAACCGAAATTTATTCAGGATTTGTCGAAGGGTAATCATTCGGTCTGTCGTTGATCGTATATCTCGTATCCCGCTTTGAGAATAACCAACATAGGATTCAGTCCAAGAGGTCAGTCTGCTAAACAGAACACGGGAGAGTATCTTATGTATAGACGACACAGAGGATAGTTTTGTCTTGATAGTTTGATCCTCGTTAATAGGGCATATGAGATCAGCCAACTAATCCGAAGGCATTTCTTCTTCCACCCAGATCATTCCGGTCACGCAGTGGATTGCTTCATACAAACGGTCACTTTGGACAATTAGAATGGTCACAGAGCACCGCCTATAATTTCAGCAAAATAATGCACGAGGTAATAGGATTCAATTTAGTTTATCAATTTTTGCAGGACAATATATTGTGTTGAAGCTGTAAAACAGATAGAAGTGAAATCTAGAAGAAAACAATTAGTGGAAAAGTTGGATCACTAGATGAACGAACCGATTTTTAAAACGAGGAAGAATCATTGACCATCCATTGACATTGGCGTTTTATTCCTGATATCGATAAAAAAATAAATGATAATTTCTTTGTTACATAATTACGAATCAGTGAATGATAATGGCCAAGAAAATCCTGCGATTAACAGACACTCATTAGGCCGTAGTTTTCTATTGAATAATAAGGTATATATGAGTATCATTAGTAAATATCAACCAATAACCGGTTTTCAAATTAGAAATCTTTGTCTTATATATACATACAAAAAATTTCACCTTTCGAAGGTCACCGTCTGCACATTCGCGCACCATAAAATATTTACCATTCATTGCATTTGCGAAAACACCTCCGACTAACTAAATTATGCACTGATGAGAAATTGATTTCACACCAACCACCCAATAAAAGTCACCGCTCATCACCCCAAACCGGTCATACTCGGCTGGTCGCGCAATGCTGTTTCAACGCTACTTTCGCAACAACCTGGACGTTCTACCGATCGGGCTGCAAACGATGGAACTGCTCGGTCTGTGGGGTGACGGTCAGAGTCGCCGACGGGTGTTAAAGTTTGCGGCCGTCGTATCCTGGATGACGATCATGTTCATCCTTCCCAAGTGCAGCCTGGAGTACGGCGGTGAAGGTTTCGATTCATTCGCTCGAGGAACTGCCGAACTGATCTACTTCAGTGATTTCATCTCGTCGATGGTTTTGTTCGCGTTTCGTCGGAAATCGTTTGTTAAAATGATTACCATTCTTCAGGAAACTTTCCGGAAGTGTGCAGACGACAATTTGGAAACTATCACCGGCTTCAACCTACGGATTTTCCGATACTCTCGAATCTACGCTTGCTTTATCGGAAGCTGTTTGATTTTTTACATTCCCCTACCGATGGCGGCTACCTTGTTCAGCTATCTATCCGCTGCGAATGAAACGGACATGGCCGACTTTGTGTTGCCATTGGAGAATCAGTTCTACGGGCTGGATATTCGACGGAATCTTGTTCACTACATGATCTACATGGCGCTACTACTTCCGGCCGTTACTGCATCTGCTTTACTCAGTACCGTCAAGGGAACGGTGCTGTTCACGGTCATCCGTTACGGAGCTAAACTTTTCGAGCTGGTTACACTCAGAATCGATGCTCTGGCAGATCCTGCGAATTTCAAAAGTGACGATCAAGTAAAAGAACGCAAAGCCAAACTCAAAGAGATCATCGAACTGCACCAAACTGCTCTGGAGTTTGCCGGCCTGCTGGAGTACACCATGCAACACATTCTGCTGTCGCAATTTGTCAATTGTATGCTCATCTCGTGTCTGATGATGTTTTATATCTCTAGCGTAAGTGGGATGTGTATGGAGAGGGGGAGCTGGATCAAAGTTCATAACGTCTAATGAATGTTTTATTTTTTATATTTGCCTATATGCGATCCCAGACCTACGGACCGAATGTCGTCAATATGGTGATCTTGTTTGCCGTCCTGATGGTGGAAGTGTTTGCCTACTGCTACAACGGAAACGAACTGAGTGAAAAAGTATGCACACCAGCAGCCAGCTGAGCTGTACGCATCGCTAATTAAAAGCATTTTAATTGTTCTTTGTTTATTTCTGCGCCGCGTCGTCGTCGTCGTTGTTGCAGGCAGCTGCCGTAGCCAAGGCCAGCTACTGCTACCCGTGGTATCTGGAGCCGGTCCCGGTGCAGAAGGAGATCCAACGGATGATACAACGCTCGCAGCGGAAGGTTGGCATCACGGCTGCCAAGTTCTATTTTGTAGACATTGTGCGCTTTGGTCAGGTGGTGCAGGCGTCCTATTCGTACTACTTGATTCTGAAAGAACGCTTCTGATGTTATTTTACCATGAAACAATGACAAAGAGTAGTACTTGGGTCGTTGTTAGTTTATAAGTGTTAGTATAGAAGTGGAGCTGCTCTAAACTAGTAACTAGTAAAATGTTAAATCAAAAATAAAATTCTTATATTTTAACCCTGTAATTCCCATTCTATTATACATAGTATGTGATTCTAATACTCTAATAATTAGGTAAATCAGGAATCAATAATTAGCGAATATTGTCCATTTGACTGCCCAGAAAAAATGATGAGTTTTTGAAAACTCTATCGGCCTACCCCTGAGTCGATTCCTAGTCGCACCAAGAGTACTTGCACCAAATTTATTTGAAGCAAATTAGACAAGTCTGGCTACCAGACCAACGTGCCTGTAGTTTGTATGGGATTTTTCGAGAATTTACATGAAGAAAACACACTAGCTAGAAAATAAGAAAGATAATTCATAATTGTCTACAACTTTGTAGAAGACTGCTAGTCAATCCGGTTTTGTTAAAAGAAGTTATTAAACTTTTAGCGAAGTGCTGTCTGAGTCAGTTTTGCATGGGGCCTAGGAGACGAGACGGGAAATGTCACCCACTAAAACACTGCTTAAGGCTAATTGCAGTGGGTCGTGATTCAGAATGTGATGTTCATTGTACGGTTCTGATATGTGCGGCCGTAGGAACTTCGCAATCGCATGTATTATCGCGAAAGATTTGGACGTTTGTACGTTAAGGTGTAATATCGCGTATGCGTTTGATCCATTTTTTGGGAACAAAAAAAACTATTGGAAATACTACGAACATTTTTCCACATTTTTTAAGGTTTTTATCAGGCAGTTTGTTTTAATTTGCTTATCATGGGTGAAAAACATTTTTCTTAAAATGACACTGCAAAATAATTTCTTCACCATGCATCATCGACGTATTGACTTATATTCCTCATGATATTAAAGAAATTTGGATTTTTGAAGTCCGTTTCAAAATTTTAAAATTTAAAGTATTCAATATTCAAAATTGTAATGCAAAGTCCGTTGGAGGTGGTTTCTAGCTTTTAAACCAGTTTTTTTGTAGAAGTATACATATCGTGGTCTTCTGGGTCAAAGGTAAGGTATTGGTCAAAGCTACTAGTCATATATTCGAAAGGATTCTTGGCGATCAGTAGAATCGTAGCACAAACTTTGAAGTTGTCCTGTACGCAAAGAATTGGCTGTAGATGTCAAGTTTAGTGGTGGAATGCACTATTAGGGCGTTGCTATTTATACATATCTCGGGAATCGATTCCAAGCGAGCTGCGTACAAGACAATCGATTGACCAACTACGCTATGTTCTCCCCTACGAAACGTATGTTTTCTATCTGAAAGCTAGGCCATTAGGATGAAATTAATTTGGTACAAATTGATTCGATCTAACACAGGAATCCATTAGATTTATTCATTCACTAATTTGTGGGATTGTGCTAACGTAAGAACTTAGAATACACTCACAAAAAATTTGAATCCCTTAATCGATTGCTAGGACATTGTGCGGTGTTTCGTTCTGCGGTTTTGTGAGTTTTATTATTACCTTAGGTATAAGCCAGGCACGCGGTGCAAATAACGTTCAACAAATTGGATCAAGCGAAAAGATTCATTTCACAGAATAGTTTAGAATACGCGCTTGTTTGGTGATAATTCTAAAATCAAGATTGTCTTTATATAGGTATTTTTTTTCGAGAGTTGTCCTACTGGAGCTGTAGAGCTAGGTTCTCGGAAGGGCTCCCCGTCAGAATCACATACTACAATTTGCAGACGAGACAGGCAATGTCGCCCACTAAAACACTGCATTAGGCCAATTGTAGCGGGCCGTGATTCTGAATGTGATATTCAATGTACGGTTCAGGTATGTGCGGGCGTAGGGACTCGCGATCGCGTGTATCATCGCGAAGGGCTCGAACATTTATACGTTAACGTGCTCGATCGCGTGTGCGTTTGCATGTCGCGTGTGCTAACGTGTATGAACTTCGCGTGTATAAATTCTATTTCATAATCGTGTGCCTTTCGCATATTCGCGTGTGTTCTAGAATGATCGCGCGCGGACCGTGAATCTGATACTTAATTTTTTGTGTACGGTTCCGATTCCAGAAGAAAGTGGGTTCTTACACATCATTAGAATTCCCATTCATGTCGCGCGCGTTTGCGGGTTCGCGTTTGAGACCGCGTTTGTAACTTCGTAAGTACTAAAACGTTCACACAATTGCCGGACTGTTATCAACTGTTACGCGATCGCGGGCATAGGTGTGCGTAGATGATCGCGAAGGGCTTAAGCGTTCGTATGTTGACGTGTTTGTCCCGTGTGCTCGCGTGTATGTGACTTCGCGTGTATAAATTCGATTTTGAAACCCTGCGGCCATTCATATATTCGCGGACCGTCATTCTGATCTTTAGCTTTCGGTGTACGGATCACATTCTGACAGGGAGTGCGTTACCCCATATCACTAGAGTTTCCGGTCATGTCGCCATGGAACGTGTTGTCTAGTGGATATGGGAGTTATTTTTCAATTTTATTATTTTTTTATTAATTAACAAGGACCTAGATTGTTGGTACCGAGGATAGAGACTTCCGGACGATCCCGATTCATGATGGCGCAAGCGCGGGAGTTTGTAGGTTGACGCTTGAGATCGTGTTGCTAAGTTTATGAGTGCTGAGATTTTCACCTTATCACCGGGGTGTAATCATGTTTGCGAGTTCGTGGGCGTAGGTTGCTTGGAAAATCGCGAGGGGCTCTAACGTTTGTGCGCTGACGTGATTTTGTAAAGGGAAGATCGAAGCAACGACTTTTTTGTATAGAAGAATAGTGGTTGATCCACCTGATTGTGTGTCATACAGGTTGCAGTATAACAATTTGGCTTTTGTTCTAAGTGAGATCAGAAGGCAGACTGAGCTTAACAAGTTGGCCTAGGCGAAAAGATTCACTAAACACGTAACAGCTTGGAAATCAAGATCACGATAGGATCATGCAGGTACGGTTACATGATATGGCACAACTTATTTGGAAAGTGGCCATTGCAAGATTTATGTCGCATTTCAGAGGAGTAAGATCAGAAACATAGAGAAACTTCACTACTTCACCGGTATTTCAAATGGTGTTTTTTGGGAAAAGGGACACATTGCCTCCCACTGGACCCAGCAGTACAAAACGCAATGCGGTAGTACCATTACATAAAACTCTGCAATTACCAAGAGCAAATTAATACGTGCCCGTTATGTGTGCAAACGGCGCATTACGAACAAACCTGCTTGGAAACCGCCAAGGAAATTCATCTACAAAAATGAATTCAAACACACAGATCCACCACAGCACATTATTTATTACCTAAACTTCAAACGATTGCCAAAGGCTAACTTTTTAGGCAACAATGACACAACTGCAAAAGCTGCGCCAAGTACCTCAAAATCAACAGCCAACACCATCAGTAAGTAAGCTATTATTAAGGATGGAGGGCTCACACTAGTGACATGCAAGGGCAAGAAGGAAGAAAGAACATCTGATCGCGAATATAAAAGCAGTAACCGCGCTGATGACACAAACGTTTACAATAGGGAAAAAAATATTTTAAATAGTTCCACCAAAAGCGTTGATATTTTCCAAATATGACTTATACTATGTTCACACTACAGAGTTAAAACCCGTTCTAATAATTAGCAACAAGAAAAATGTCATCAAGATAGCGTTAAAACACGTCTTAACTCGTAGTGTGAACGTAGTATTATAACGATTGCCAATATATTGTAAATTTAAGGACTGTGCTATCTACGTAGTGAAGTGTTACAATAAACCGTGAGCTACGCCAATTTCGGTTCTAACTAAACACTGTGCAACTTATCCAACAGTGCGATCATGATTTCCTTAAGTAGAATCATATGTTTATAAGTAGTTCGATTGTAAGCGTGGAACACTGGGGCAAAGAATTTGTTACGTTAAGACGTTTCCTTTAATTACATGAATATTTGGTAGCAAAACCAAAATATTCACTTTTCCTGAGCTACTCAAACCAAGACACGTGGGATTGGTTAGCGTTCTACAAAGTTCGTCAACTGAGCAGTTTGGGGGACAAAGAACTTAGGTAAAACAATATTCAAAAATTGTAAAGCTACTCTCCGAGAATGAGTCCTTCTCAAAATAATGTACACTGCAGGATATTGGACAAATTCGGCTTTCTGTACATATTTTAGACTGTTTCATACATCCAATAAGTTAATAATCACTACCTGGATAATTCATGATAAAAGTAATATTATTTGTCCTGATCTTCTACGGTATAGTCGAAATATGCATTCGATAAACCGACAAAATATTTCTAGCTATACATGTTATTTACGACTACGAGGCGGCCGCAAATATTCGTAATATTCTTATATTGGAACGTTCGTTAGAGCTATCACCTTCCATCTCCAGGGTGAATAAATGCCATAAATATATGTATAATTTATCCATCTAGGCATAAAAACAACGTTATACTTAAAACCCGAAAATAATATGCATTTTACCAAGTGCAATGGTATATAATCCATAGATCTGCGAACAATTTCACAAAGTATTATTGGTAAGTACCACCTTCTCCATATGCCTACCGATCGATATATTGCCTACTAAACCTCATTTCATAAAATTTAAAAACCTTTTTCCTAGATGTCCTGAATCCCGGGTATGAGAAAACATTCCCAGAATTCGGGAATCTTGGGAAATGCCGAAATCCTTACATTCTCAGGAAAAAAAACCCGCGGATAGTAGTTCTAACTGCTCCCCATCAGCTTTGTCAGAACTACGTTTCTTGCGGGACTTCACGCTTGACTAGGTGTTAGCTCAAGAACACGAATTGCACATAGCTGGCACCAGGTAAACGCTAGCTCCAGAAACGAATACACCCAGGTTTTTTACGCGGTTTTTTTTGCGCGGATTTTATACGAGGTTTTTTTTACGCGGATTCTCCATTTAACCCATTATTGCCCAACTTATTTTTCACGCGCATCACAAATTGTGTTTTCCCATCGAAGAAAAATGATGTGGTCATTCCAGTAAAATTATTTTTGTACTCAAAGTAGCTGATATTATAAGGAACAACCCGTGAAAATTTAAGATTGATCGGTTAATCGGTTCCTGAGATATCGTGATCGCCGCGGATGAACTTTTCAACAAAATACAACTCCGAGATAATCGGGTTTTACTGTCGGTGCAGCGAGTCAACGGTCTAGCGTATCAAACGCTACGTACCGCCTACAAGTGGTGAATGGGTAGCGATCTATGAATAGCTGTAACTTAAGTTGTAGTATTCCGATCTTAATGAAACTTTGAGAAAATTTTCCTCAGCGTATTTAGTTTCAGAATATCTAATTTACAAAAATTCGATTTTTTTCATCCTAACAAAAATGTGTAACCCCTTAAGTGAAAATTTATTAAAAACAAAACATAAACACCGGTTTAACCACTCTAACTTCTCTAAACAGATTCTGCAAGAGTATTATAACAATATTAACTCGTTGATAATGCCTGTTCTGCGTTATTAATTGAGTAATAGGAGTTATTCTTAGCACCTACTATATATAGTAGGTTGGGCAATAATGGGTTAATGCGGTTTTTTATGGGGATTTTCCAATCAACGCGGTTTTTGCAAAAATATTCTAAGTCCTTTTGAATGTTTTTTTTTTCTTTTTTCTGAAAAAAATTCTAAGTCCTTTTAAATGCATAGAACTTAGAAGAATTACGGCAGTTATTATTTTGCACGGATTTCGCAATTAACACGGTTTTTGCAAAAACATATTCTGAGTCCTTTTGAATGCAAAAGACTTATTTTCGGAAAGATGGAAGAGACGGGTCTGCAAGACTTCTTATGGCCCACACCCCAACAATATGGGTATTTTCGGAATGGACTTGAAGAGTAGGTGCCAGAAATTGATTTTGGCGGCGCCATTTTGAAATCAAAGATGGCGACTTCCGGTTTAGTGAAATCGCTATAACCCAATCAATTCTTTTGCATTCCAAAAATAAGTCTTTTGCTGAGTTTTTTTACGCGGATTTTCGAATTAACGCGCTTTTTTACGCGGATTTTTCAATTAACGCGGTTTTTTACGCGGTACGTTTCCACCGCGTAAAAAAACCTGGGTGTGTAAGTATATTGAAGCTAGCGTCAACCCGGTGCCAGTGTACTTCAACTCGGAGTGTCGGATTCTGACAAGATGAATTCGAAACGAATATCCTATAACTTATTGGTAAATTTTTATTTTTATGTCTTAAATTTAATAATTATTTGTGCTTGTATTTTCGTATTGCTACTTTTGTATTTCTTTGTTTTTGTATTTTTGCATTTAGGTACTTTTGCATATTTATTTTTTTTGTATATGTGTATTTTGGTATTATTGCATTTTGGTGATATTGTATTCTTGAATTCTTGTTTTTTGCATACTTGTCTCCTTGTGTTTTTGCCTTCTGGTCTTTTTGTTTGCATGTATTCTTGTCTTGTTTTCTTATCTTCTTGTCTTCTGATCTTCTTATCGTTTTGTCGTCTTGTCTTTTTGGCTTTTTATCGTCTTGTCTTTTTGTCATCTTGTCTTTTTGTTCATGTCTTTTCTTGTATTATTGACTACTGGTATTCTAGTATTCCTGTATTCTTGTTTTATTCTGTACTCTTGTATTTTTGTACTCTTGTCTTCTTGTATTCTTGTATTCTTGTATTCTTGTATTCTTGTATTCTTGTATTCTTGTATTCTTATATTCTTGTATTCTTGTATTGTTGTATTCTTGTATTCTTGTATTCTTGTATTTTTGTACTCTTGTCTTCTTGCATTCTTGCATTCTTGTATTCTCGTATTCTTGTACTCTTGTATTCTTGTATTCTTGTATTCTTGTATTCTTGTATTCTTGTATTCTTGTATTCTTGCATTTTTGTATTCTTGCATTTTTGTATTCTTGCATTTTTGTATTCTTGCATTTTTGTATTCTTGCATTTTTGTATTCTTGCATTTTTGTATTCTTGCATTTTTGTATTCTTGCATTTTTGTATTCTTGCATTTTTGTATTCTTGCATTTTTGTATTCTTGCATTTTTGTATTCTTGCATTTTTGTATTCTTGCATTTTTGTATTCTTGCATTTTTGTATTCTTGCATTTTTGTATTCTTGCATTTTTGTATTCTTGCATTTTTGTATTCTTGCATTTTTGTATTCTTGCATTTTTGTATTCTTGCATTTTTGTATTCTTGCATTTTTGTATTCTTGCATTTTTGTATTCTTGATTTCTTATATTTTTGTATTATTGTCTTCTTGAATTATTGTATTCTTGCATTATTTATTTTTATATTTTTATATTTTTATACTTTTGCATTTTTGAATTTTTTTTGTTTTATATGCCTTATTTTGTGTATGTTTGGATTTTTTTCATTCTTTGTTTTTTTGTTTTTAGTGTATTTTATTTTATGTATCTTATTTTTGTATTGGTATTTTTTTATTACGGTAGTTTTTCTCTTTTATATTGTATTTTAATATTTTGTAATTCACATTTTTCGATTTTTTTTTCGATATTTTGTCCTATTTTTGGTATTTTCGTTTTTATTGTAATTTTTTTATCCTACATAATTTTTTGAAAGAAGAGAAAAACTGGTTTAAAACGATACTAAACCTAAATATAACAAGTGCAGAATTTTTCGTTTCTATTCCGTCTCTTCAGAATCAGGCACAAGACTAAGGCAATATAGCTTACTACTACACGTTGACTTGCTTAGTTGAAAACAAGATTCGATTACAAGATGTGGTACAAGCAAATTTCTTCGCTTGTTCAACATCAAGTTTGAAATCAAGTCGTGAAATCGTGTTCACAAGTAGTTTATTCAATTTAAAATTAACGTCAAACTGGTGCTTTAGTCAGGTGCCAGGGATTTGCGTTTCGACTTTATCTCATATCCCACACTAACTGATTGCTTGTACTAAGCAAGCGCCAGAAAACGAAGTGATAATTCGTGTTCATGACCAAGCTCCTAATCTTGCGTGATGAACCGCAAGAAACGGAGTTTTGTTCAGCTAATGAGAACTAACGAAATAGAAACTTCTTTAGAATTTTGCAGTTTTAAATTTTTGTATTTTAATTTTTAATTTTAAGATTTTTTGTTTGTTTTTAATTTTTTTGTAGTTTTAGAATATTTTGTAAAATTCTTATACTCTGCACCCTCATCATATTTTACACTTTGTCCTTTAAAAATCTTTGCTTATTTCGTGTATTTTAAATATATGTTGCATATTTGTTATATTTTGCTTGTTCTAATTTTTTCGAATTCATATTTTAAAATTAGTTTTAGGTACTTAATAATAAATATTCTTTTTTGTATTATCTTTCTTTTAGTAGTTTTTGAATTAATCCGTTTTTATTTTATAAGTTTTTATATTGTTCGCATTGTTTTTTTTTTTAATTTTCAGTAATATTTAACATTTTCGCATTTTTATAGTTTTTCCTGTTTACTCGCGCTCTTTATATTTTTGTGAACTATTTAAATTTGTATTTTTTGCAAGATTTTGTTCATTTTTGTGCTTTCAGATTTTCTGTATTTTTTCGCATTTTCATACTATTTGTATTTTCGGAACCTTTGATTTTTTTTTGTGATATTTGTTTTATATTTTTTTGTTTCGAATATTCTTAATATATTTGTATATGTAGTTTTTAGTATGTTGATACTTTCGTATTTCTGCATTTTACGTGTACTCTAGTTCCAATGTTTGTAACTTTTGTGTTTTTCGTGTAACATATTTGTATACCTAAATATTCTCTATATTAACATTTGTTTTTATAAGAATTTGATGCATTGCATTCTTCATATTTTTTTTATCAAATTTAGTATTTATTTATCGATGTGTATTCTATTTTTGCAATGTCCCCTAAACTTCTTTATTTCACAATGATGCCTAAACTTCTTTATTTCACGGTTCACTTGATACCACGCAATTTTTCGTATTTTTGTATTTGAAGTATCTTGGATTTTCCGTTCTTTGATATTTTGGCCTTTTTCTAACAACATTTCCTGTTTTCTTCTAACTTCAAGAATTTTCTAATTATTTGATTCCCGGATTTTCAGTTTCTCTGATTTGTTGATTACCAGAGATTCTGATTTTTAAGTTAGGATGTTTTCATCTAGACTTTTTTGATTTTTAATTGCCTGATTCCACGATTTTGAACCTCTGTGATACTCGGATTCTCATTACTTGATTCCCTAAAACACTGGCTCTCCGATTCACTGATTGACAAATTCTCTGCAGATGTCTATTTCTTCTAACCTTGAAATCAATTGTTGCTCGTTTGAGGCCTCCCAGCCCTTGTCGTACACTATGCATTTAACAGTCAACAGATAACAGTCCAAAACTGTTCGATTTGATGTGCTTGAGAAAGGTTTGGAGCATTGTCCCTTTTCGGCACAAATGTTATTTCTCGACCAATCCGTCGTTTTTTTTCGCTTGATGATTTCTTGACGAGTGTGATATTTTTCGATGAATTGCTTTAATTTCGGTAAGCCTTTACTGATATAAAGATCTGCATCGATCGCTTTTGCTTTGTTTGGACGGATCCGAAGCACTGAAGTACTCTTCTTAGAAATGGCTGTCCACACTAACACTTTCGGCTCGAATATCGATTGGTCGGCATATTGAACATCGTTTGGTGTTGTGTCAATTTTGTCATCCATCGTTTCAACTTCGGTTGTGGTTCGAAAATGTAAAGTACGATTCAGCATCCAAAATAATGAATTTATTTTTCACAAAGTGTTTACGGTGAAGTGTACGGTAACAAATTGGTATTTTTCGAGTTGTTTCGCACGTTCATGATAAATTACGTTGTTGTTGTGCATAATACCAATTTTTTGTGCTAATGTGCTGAACATTTTATTTAGTTCAGGCACTTAGTTTTTGGTGAGCGACAGCAAATCATTTTATTTTCCGGACTTTTGGTATCACCATAATCCTCCAACAAGGTTGGCGACAGATTTTGTTAATTTTTGCTTGTACGTAACTTCACAATTTGAGGATAACAGGAGTACTGTAGGAGTACAGTTAAGTGTAACAAGTGCATTGGTTAACATTTTTGTGCTCGTTTAGGCGGTAGAATCAAAGTCTGAATTTAGCACAAAAAAATTCCAACAGATGATAGTTACAATATTTGAAATATGATATTCTTAAAATGGGAAGTTTAGTTCTGCATGTTATTTTATGCACTGATCCAACCACATCGATTTGCCTCGGCGTAAAATAACCCTATTTTACAAATCCATCTTGACATTCCGGTAATGTACGCTACTCTCCTATACAATTTGACCAGCCCAACCTGTATAATTAGTCCGTGACGACATGAGTATAGTTTTCCCCCGCCAAAACAAATAATACACTACAATTACCCTGAATGCATGAGCACTCCGGACGCGACTTTAAAAGCAGAGATGTCCCAAAGAAACGCTACCAGTTCTCCCGCACACCAAGGATGACACTTCCGGTGGACTTGCAAGTGCTTCGGCATGGTCGCAGGCAACTCGGTATCATCGGACAGTTGGGTGAAGGCCAACCGGCCTCGTACCGATACTACGCCTATCTGCTCTGGATGGTACTGTTCCTTTTCATTCCGAAGATATTTTTCGGATCCGGTAAGGAGGGGTTCGATTCATTCGCGCTAAATATTGCCGAACAGATTTTTATGACGGAGGAATTCGTTTCGATTGGACTGTTTGTACTGCAGCGTAGATCCTTCACCAAGCTGGTAACGGTTCTGAATGAGTTTGTAGAGGCACATGAATCGACGGAGTGCCTGGAGGAGTTGCGAAAGTTCAACAAACGAATGGATCGGTTCGGTCGGACCTACACGGTTTATCTTTGGACCGTTGTGTCGCTGTGGCTCGTGACGCCGATCATTTGGACGATAGTCAAGTGTATTCTTTATTCCGCCGAGGAAAGAGGCGAGTTTATGCTGATTATGGAAATGCAGTAAGATTAACGATTTTACAGTTTCTGTTAATGATTGAGATTTTTTTGTTCGATTTTAGGTTTTATTGGTTCGATATTCGCCGAAACGCAGTTCATTATATAATATATTTGGTGTTCTGCACTTCGGGATCAGTTGGTTCAGTTTACCATAGTACACTGATGATAACGGTTATTTCAGCGATTATCAAATACGGCACCAAGATGTTCGAGTTGGTTTCATTGGAGATTAGAAACCTGGCAGAAGTACCGGGGGAAGGTGATGCGCGAAGAGATGGACTACGAGTGATCATAGATCATCATAATCTAGCTTTGGAATATGTAGTGCACCTCGAGCGAACCATTAGCTTCGTTATGCTGAATCTAATGTCCAACAGTATTCTAATTTTTTGTTTGATGATGTATTACATTTCAAGTGTAAGTAAATTCTTTTTGAATTAATTTGAGATATAGCTGGAACTGAATATTGCAGAGCTTTGGACCGAATTCAGTGCATCTAGTTTTGATGTTCATAATAGTGATGGGCGAAATGGCTATGTACTGTGTCAATGGTAACGATCTGAGTGAAAAGGTAATACGTCTAGTCTATCATGAATCCCCCAGTAAGGCATATATTGTTTTTAGGCCGCCGAAGTAGGCTATGCTTTATACCAATATCCCTGGTATAGGGAGCCTGTAGATATGCAGAAAGCTATCATGCTGATCATCGCTAGGGCGCAATGGCCTACTGGGATCACCGCAGCAAAGTTCTACTACATAAATGTGGCGAGATTCGGAATGATTATCCAGGCGTCCTACTCGTATTTTGTAATGCTGAAGCAACGATTTTAAACGTGTTGACGATATTGTAGTTGATTTATGTTCACGTTACTTCACCCAAATATAATAAATATACACTGCACTGCAGCAAAATAATCGTTTAACTTACTGCTTCACACGGTCATTGGTAGGAAAATTATATTTACCTGAAACGAAAAGAAAAAATACTCTGATTAGTAAAAATAATCAAAACCTGCCATCACTTCGATGAACTAAAGATTCGTTTCGGAAGTTCTGAAATTGAGGAAATGGAATTTTCAAATCAACCGCTGCAAAATCTTTTACCGCAAAAAAATCCATCATTTATCATTTTCCCTTCCCATCCGAATCACTCCAGTAGCAGAAGAAGCAGCACTATTCGGAAAACCAATTTCACGGAGGAATCAATCCCCTACGAATCGATTGATCGACGAGGTTACTTGAGGCCGTTTTACGCGAGGATCGCGTGTGCCAGCCGCAGCAGCAGCAACAGCCTCAGTCAACAACAGGTGAAAATCCAGCAAAACTGGTGTAAAATAAATGCTGACGCCCCGACGGTCGATCCAAAGCTATATGTAGGCCCCAATTAAGCTTCAATTTTCTCTCAACTTTTGTTTTGTTCGCATTCCTCTGGTAGGGTTCCGGGAATGCGAGGTGAGGTGGAGGTACAGAGATAACAACGGTTTAATCGTGATACAATTTTAGCCATTTGTTTTAATCTCGAAAGAATCTGTACCGTAGTAGGCTAGGGGCGATTATTGAATAGCACCTGTGCTGTACGTCCTTCCACCATGAAGGTTTCCCTGCCAACGGAGAAGTGTGGATACATTGCGCAGCAAGGCCTGCTTGTACTTGTATTCCTTGTCCGTTGAAGGCGGTAGTCAATCAATCGATCGCTTGATGGCAATAATACAATAATACAACAATATC
Source organism: Topomyia yanbarensis (assembly GCF_030247195.1). Taxonomy (NCBI): domain Eukaryota; kingdom Metazoa; phylum Arthropoda; class Insecta; order Diptera; family Culicidae; genus Topomyia; species Topomyia yanbarensis. The sequence continues at coordinate 31,952,962 of NC_080671.1, read as the reverse complement.
AGATAATAACACAGGCGTCGTAATAAATGAGGCAACAACAAAAAAAGCTGACCTATAATAACCATAATGAATGACGACTGTTGGCTACCGAACGAGCCGATAGGTAGCTACATATTGAAAACATCTACAATCACTTATAATTACAAGCTCATCACCAGCGGTGGCAAAAGGCTACAAACTACCATGCATGAGTGCATTTATGCATCATCAGTAGCAGCGCAAAAAAAAATTGCAGCTCTAGCGAAAAAAAAACACAATCGATTTCTATGTGTAGCTCCTCTCTAAGTCTGACTAATGGTTGAACATTGCATCGGAGTACGGTCATCAAATCGGTTCGACAGTAGGATAATGGCTTCGGTAAGTGGCCTCACCTAACTAGTGGGAACGCAACTTCTTCTGGTTTCGGAAAAGTGTAATAAATTTTAATGAGTTGAAAATTGCCAACAATAATTTGGTGGTGGTCATAACGATGCAGCTTCGAAATAATTTAATTATCGAGGCAGCGTCACAAGGAAGTACTCTGGCACCGTAAGTGTTTTGTTTAGCACTCATAAATCAGGGAGGTTGTAAATTAGCGGTGGTTTGCTGTACAATCTTTGTCACTGATTGGAGTTTTTGTTAGGAGACATGACTGCTTCGTCTATTAAGTGTTGTCCACTTAGGACACATTATACTATCCTATAATAGCGCTGCCAATGGTCGAGTTAGTAATGTTTTGAGACAGATGTGTTTTGAACGTACACATTAAAGTAACAAGGCAAAATGGTTCCCTTCGACCAACCCATGAGCTGATTGCTAGTCCTACCAGGAGTATCCACTTCAATTTAGAAATAAATCAGACGGAAAGAGTACTGTTTTGCATATAACTTTGTCGAAGACTGCAGCTTTCTTAAAAGTTAATAAACATTTATCGAAGTGATATATGCGTCAATTTTGCATGGCAATGGTAGTACCTACACCGAAAATTGCGAAAATTCTAACCTGTTAGTATCGAAATACCGGTACTAGAGATGGTCCAGTTCGGGTTTTTGGACTTTGCTAAATTTAAACTTTTCGGGTTTTCAAATATGAATTTCTCGGATTCGGGTTGGGTTCGGGTTTTTGAAATTTTAAACTTTTGAGTTCGGATCGGGTTCGGGTTTTTCGAATTTAGAATTTTCGGATTCGGGTCGAGTTCGGGTTTTAAACAGCTCACACCCAACCATTTTTTGACGCTGTTTACGTCCAAACACAATACCTAGTCCTTATTTGTAGTATTAACTATTCCTATTTTACCTTACTTCATGATGCGAATGGATGACACATATAACCGTATTAAATTTCACCACCTTTAAATCGCTAGAATTCGTTATATTTCCTGATGCTCAACTACTGTATTTTTTAATCGCGTATAAAATTTCTTCGCTTCTGATTCGCCAACTGTCCGAATTGTTTTATTTTGTAAACGATTACTCATGAGAGAGTATTGAACAATAAGTGTTTCGCGTCTAAAATTTCTATGCGATTTATTTTTCATGATCATCAATAAACCAAGTCAAAGTAAATTTGTTGGAAAATATATTGGTTCAAGCAAGTAGAAATCTAGCCACTGTCAAATCAGTAGTACATATTTGAAACATGCACTTTCTGTCGGATCGTCTCCGGGCTGGGTCGTTGCATGATCCGGATTCCTTCATGAAAATACATGAATTTGCACTCAATGTTTCTTTTTTTTCTCAATGTTTTTTCAATGTTTCTCAGAACATTACAAATGCGACGTTTAATAATAATAAATGTGAATACCAGTAATTCGTTTTGCTATAGGCAGATATACCTAGATGTGTATGGTGCTACTTCAGGTTCGAGTGATTCTATAATTATTTTGGATGAGCTTTGAATGATTGTTTTGGATGAGCCTTGGATCCAGCTCGGGTGCCCAAATTTAAAAATCTTCGGGATCTTTGGTATTAAAAAGTCCGGCTCCGTTCGGGTTTCTCGAATTTGTGATTCGGGTCGGGTTCGGGTTCTTTAATTTTGAAGTTATCGGGTTATGGTTGGGCTCGGGTTTTACAAAATTTTCATGGTCGAGCTCGGGTCGGGTTTTTAAATTTTCAAGCTCTCCGGTTCGGGTCGGGTTCGAGTTCGAAAAAAATGAAACACGACCATCTCTAACCGGTACTGAATAAATAGATGCATTAATTTTTTTTTCAGAATTCTCAGAACGCGATCGCTGTTGGAGTTCAAATGCCATTTGCAATGGATTCTATCACTATAACTATATCATCAAAATAAAGGTCCTCGATCGTCATAAAACATCCTAGAAGACATCATTGCTGTAATAATTTTTCGCACGTTTCTGGCGAAAAAAACCACTGTGGGGTACTCTTACATAATTGTGCAAAAAGTACCTAATGCTTGATAATTTTTCTTAAAAAGTAAAATGAATTAAACTATTCTAAAAAAAAGGTTTCATCTATAAAATTAAAATTTTTGAGTGTAAAATGTCAGTGTCCATAGAAGCGCCCAGTCTAACAAGAAATGAAAAAAATCTTTATAGAAACAAAATGGCGGGCACTTGAAAATGAAGCATAATTTTTTTCGCATGTTTTTTTTCCATTTTAGTTGTAAAAAATTCCTAATCAAACTATTGCGATTTTGTAGGTTACAGCGCCGAAGAATGTTGTCTTCTTTTAGGCGAGCAAAACGTGAAGTTGATTTGTTGATTGGTTGAATGGTTCAAAAACGACAATGCCCGCAGATTCGAAAAATCTTCTTTCGAGAAAACTCGTGTAAAGTTTGAAGTTTTTTTGGCGTATAATTTAAGTTACTAGATCTACTTGTATAAGAATAAGTTAATTTTTAGGTTTCTAAGATAACTAAACGCGAATTTGAGGTTAGATTTGGATAATTCAAAATGGCGGATCCAATATGGCGAACTGAAAAAGTAAAATGTTTATCAATTTAAATAAAACTATGAAAATATGGGTTTATTGGGTCGCTGAACACGAATTTGAGGTAAAATTTGACAAATTCAAAATGGCGGATCCAATATGGCGAACTAAAAAAGTGAAATATTTATAATAATATCAATGAAACTTTGAATATAGGGATATTTGGGATCGCTGAACACGAATTGGAGGTGTGATTTGAAAAATTTTAAATGTCGGATCCAATTTGGCGGTCAAAAAGTGATCTTGAATAATGTGAACAATGAACAACATTTTGTTTCACAGCGCCCGTCAACGCTCACGAAATATGTCCGTTCAAAAGCTATGTAGCGACGGAACTAATTCACAGATAAAAAAAACATTTTATCAACATATTCTAGACACTTTCGGCTTTTGATTCATGAAATTGAAAAAATAGACATCGAAAAAAAAATTGTAAGACGAACTTTTGAAGAAATTACTTCCCCAGTATTACCGAAGATGTTCGAGTTCCAAAAATGTGGTTAAATCGCTCTATTCCATCCTTCGCGACCCTGGAACCTGGCGCTTCCGATGCACAGACCACGCTGTGCACCTATATCCAACAAACTGCCACGTGTCAGTTCTGTGAACTATGGAAAACCGTGCGCTGTTAGTGATTCCTTCCTCGACAAGTCCTAAGCTCCATTTTCACCCTCAGTAACTGTTCCACTTAGATCCCGATTGGTCTAATACGAGGTAGCTCAAAGTTAATCGCAATACTAAATCTCTACCTCAAGAATCGCCATTGCGATTGGCTTAAAACTACACTTTTCACTTCTGCGGTTCTCTCATTCCGTTATACCCGGGGAACGATGCTATACTGTTTGTGCAGTGAATAAGAAACAAAGCAGTAGGAATTTATTTCTTGTTTCATTTATAGCTATACAAAGAAATCTGCTTCTGCTCTGGACGAGATGAAAAAGTAGCTCGAAGCATATGAAAGCTTACCAATAAAAGCGTAAGTTTGGACATTTTATTTCACTCTGGTGTTTTCTAGTTTTTTTTTCGACAAAAATGTTTCAGTATCCGTATCTTACCGGTTATGGGGGCTTCAGTACGGCAGTACCGAATCTCACAAAAAGTAGTAGTCAACGTAGTCTAGTAGTAATTTCCCATAGTCATTGTGAAAAAATGCTTGGGTTTATCTGAATAGTATGTATGGATAAATTTTACCACATAATATGAGAATTTTTTTGGTTATTATATTTTAGTGATTTCATCATCACCAACTGTCAATCAAGCGGAAACAGGTGAGAATGTTGCACACGTAGCTGACCGCTGAGGTTTAGCAGTCTTGTGTACAACAGATGACGGCGAAAATTCTAAGGAAAGTCCGCGGGATCATTCGAACGTCATCGGAGTAATTGGTCACCGACGCAGGGTAAGATCTAGATAAAAAAAATGCCTAAATCATCGTGATAACATCTCCTCGCCCGCTACAAAAAGCCAGACAGTTTGACAGGTTTAGCAGACTTTTCTAGTGTCTCATGGTAATTTATATTACATGTCTTTATTTTGTGACATGTAATTTAAGTTGCCACAAATATAGAAGGTAACGATCAAAACCAATTTTCCCACAAGCAGTCTGAGTAAGATTATTTATATGGAAGTAATAAATGTCAATATGTAATTAACGAAGAACACCGTGTTCAGCAACGGGAAACTTCGTATTATACCAAATAATAAATTAGTTATAGAATTTGCGTTTTGACTTTTGTTTCATCAGAACCCGACACTAACTTAGTGGCAGGACTAAACTAGCGTCGAATTGACGCTAACTCCAAAAACTAAAAAAAAAACTATTTGCGTTTCTGAGCAAACCACTAGTCCTGCGTGATGTCCCGTAAGAACAGGAGTACTGATTAAGCTGGTGAGAATTAATAAAATCGATTAATTAAAATGCAGAAAAAATTGAACGTCTGATAAACACGAGGAAAACGACAGAAGTCTGCAAATAAATGGTGCAACACAATATTCTAGAAAACGACGATTTATTGATGTGGTTGCTGGAGCCAAAGCCAAAGAAGTTCAATACAGTGACTGTTGATTTTAAATTTGGCCATATCTGTCCTTCTGTTTGCTAGGTGAAAAATTCAGTGAAGGTGAAAATGAATCTAAAGCCTACGTAAGTCACCTCCCTCAATCTCGGTATGGCCATTTCGGCACCGGTTTCAGATGGAATAAAATTGTGGATAATTGACGCCAGTTTGAAAACCAAGATGGTGGTTTTCGGTTACCACAAAACAGTGGAAACAATCGATCAATATGGGTATAATTTTAAAGGAGTTATCAGCAGAAGACGGAAATTGATGATTGGCGCCTTTTTGAAAACGAAGATAGTGACGTCGGGTTATCGCAAAACAACTCAAAACCATCATCAATATGGTAGTCATTTGAAAGGGGAATTTTCTCTCAGAAGATGATAAATTGATTTTTGACGCCATTTTGAAACCCAAAATGGTGGTTTCCGTTCACCAAAACAAAAGATGAAAACAATCATCAATATGAATGTGATTTGAAGGGAAATGGTTAGTAAAAGCCAGAAATTGATCATTGGCATCATTTTGAAATCCAAGATGGCAGCTTCCAGTTCCAATGAAACAATAAAAAGCATTATCAACATAAGTGTCATTTGAAAAGGTGGTCAATAGACAACAGAAATTGATTTTAACACCATTTTGAAACTCAAGATGGCGGCTTCCGACTTCAAATAAACAGTGAAAACCTGTCGTCTACTGACTACTCCTTTTCATGTGACGTCCATATTGATGATAGTTTTCACTGTTTGATTCCATCTCGAACCGTTACTGGAATGGGCATGCCGAGTTTGAGGGAGCTGTAGGACTTCGAATTATATTTTTGTGAACCCAAAAAGCTAGATGACTGATGCTGCTTTAACCTTCCTTTAACCTTTAACCTTCGGCTTCGAAAGGGTAGGGTTACAATAGGAACAGAACAAAATATGCCCATTACACTACTCCCGATAGTACCATGTTGATGTCCGTTAAGTTTATAACCTATCGAAGCTTCGTCCCAGGTATTTCCAACAGTGTTAATACCGCCTACAATACTAAAGAGAAGGTTTTGTTAGTTCTCAGGTCACGCTATGTACATATGAAGTTCAGATTCTCACGAGACAGATTGGCAATCAACCGGAACATTACGGAAAGCTCAACACAGAAGGCACCAAGAAAGACTCATCTACTTTAATCAAATCCAACACACAGTCTTCAACACCATTAATGAAGTCTCAAACGGCCCAAACCAGTAGCTTTTGTTCTGTTAGCAACAAATGCTGAAACAATCATGGCTGCGCCTACTATCTCCAAAGCAACAGCCAGTACCACCAGCGAAGAAGCAAATGACAAATTTCTTTAATCTGTTACAAAGAATATATTGGCTATCATCTCAAATATTTTGTATATTTTCCGGTAAGTATAATAAACAAGTAAATATAACTAACCGAGAGGACCTATACAACATCAAGAACGATTACAGCATAGAAGAGAGAAGACGTAATAAATAGACCGTTGGTTATAAGAGGTAGGCAAACAAAGCAGATAAAAGTCTTCCTCGATGTTCGAAGAAAACGAAGAGGAGCAAGCAAAGTGCGCGAAGGAGAAGCATGCAAGCCGTACATTACCTAGGGCCCCGGCGGACTGACATTGAATTTCAGAGGAGCTGTTTTGTTATATATTATTGTGCATTGGTCTAATTTTGAAGTGTTATTTTTACTAATACATTACTTCTCGAACTAATTTATCCAATAGTAAGAGCAAGACCGGTAAATTAATGTAAAAAAAGCGAACAGTGTGTTGCCTAGAACAGCTTTTGAACACTTTTGAACATTTCAGTTACACCCTAATGATAACTTCAACATAAAAGTTCTGTAAGGGAAGCAATTTTTATTTTATTCCTGGTGATACAAGTCGCAAACAGTGGATTACTTCCGATAGAGCTTATTTTGAAATTCACTGATGCAGAAACTCAAATTAGCGTAACGACTAATTTTGAGGTTTGGGGTTAGGAGTGTTGACACAAAGAATGGTAAACATAACTAGAAAGTAGAGCAGTTCTGATCCAGTCTTACTTGTGATGACTTGACTAAAATTACTGATAAAAAATTCCCAACACCTAGAGCAGTAAAATTCGACCTTTGACATTTTTGTTGTACTCTAATGACAACTTCAACACAAAGTACTCTAAGGGATGCAATTTTCGTTTTCTCCCTGATGATACAAGTCGCAAACAGCTGATCTCTTACGATAGAGCCTTCACCGCAGCTCTGACAGTTACTTTTGTTCACATGTCAAACACGCATAAATCTCGCAAATGACTGACACTCAACGGAACAACCGATGTTGCAACAGAGCAAGGCAACTGCACTTTTGCATCTATGCAAATCACACAAAAGAAACCCACAACACTTCTTGTGCAATGGATGGATGGCACAACACAGCACCCCTAAGTGGCCAAGTTCAGTGAGCCGCAAGCCGTCATCCGTCACTGTTATTTCTGTTGTTATTGTGGCCGTTGCAGGCGCTGTTGTTGTTACTTTCGGTACCTAACCGCCCGTAATGATAGAGGAAATCGTTGGAGCGAACAATAAACTTCAAAACATCAAACAGAAAACACGGACTGCGTCAAGGTGACAACGCAGCCAACAATAATATACAATGAATTAAAACTAAAGACCAACACACAAAAGTGACTGTGCGGTCGTATTATTGCAAACAGTCTAAAGCAGAAACACGTCATCAGACCAAATAACTGTAGAAGATATAGAGAGGAAAAAAATTGCTGCAAAACTGAAACCGAAGCAGCAACAAGCTGATGGAGTTGCACCAGTGTGTACGTAAGCAATTTTAGCGGTGGCTTCTTTTTCTTAGGCTTAGCAACAAAAAATCAACCTCACTCACTTTCTGCACATAGCCGAACAACACAAACACGGTGATTAATCAAGACGCGAGTAATTGCACAGAGACGTGGCATGAAATATGATTCCACTTTTTTTGTTGCACCACCCCCTCCCCTGCCGACCATATTCGGACACCGATTTCGCACCCCATAAACCACATTCGTGTGGCTTTGGGTGCATATCGAAGAAACCAGATTGATAACAGATGCACCGCTGGTCGCACACCACCAATGCAAAGCAGAGGGCAAAAAAAATAATTCTCAGTAGGCGAAGTCGTAAAAATGGATTGGAAAGAGTACGCCACCGCATCGCGTCGCTGATGGTGTCAATATCGCGACGACCTACCTACATCGGGTTGTGCTGCGCAACAACCATCATCACGGAATGTGCCGCTACCATAAATTGGTTTCCATAAATTTACTCAAACACCTCGCCTTTCCAGCAGCAGCAACCGCAGTAGTAGCAGTAGCAGTCGCAAGGGGTTTGTTAGCTGTCGAGGCAGTCAGGTGTTCGAGTCATAGATTTACGCGCGAAGGGAAGAGAAATGAACCTGTTTTCTCCTAATCCCGAAAACCGGTGCCGTATCGGCTGCTCTACTAATGAAGTTAACCCTTTAATTGTTGAGATTTGATTTGATTTGGCGGGGTTTGTCACTGAACGAAGAAATGATCCGCGAAATGGGCTTTTGAGGGTTTACACAAATTATTTGTTATACCTACTTTATTCTATGCTGGGAAAACGAAACAAAAACAAAATCCACATATGAAATTGATATTTTAGTCAAAAATGTGGAATCCAGAATTTGGTCTATGAACGGGCCGTGTCAGATTTTTTCGCTAGCAGAATATCTAATCATATGTCATAAAGTCCTTGAATGTGTGGCCAAAACTGGTTCGGGGTTAATTGGGGTGGCATAACGAGTTTCGAAATTCGACGCAGCATAGTTTTTTGCAGCATTAATAAATTCGGCTACACATTTGGCGAAGCAAAAATATGCCCCAGCGAAAGAGTTAGGTTGCGGAATCAAAAGAAAAGATTGAGTTTGAATACGATGGGTAAAGAATTTAAAATAAAAACCCAATAGAAAAAAATAACCTCATGTAAGGTGTGATTTCGAATCCTTGCGTAGCGACGATATTTACAGAGAACTCCTGGCGTTATAAACTTAGAATAATATTTAGAATTAACAAAGGTTTTTGACGCAGGACGTCTTTCTTTACTATACTGGGTGTCATTTCAATACTTTCAAAACGGAAGCGTTACGTACACTTTGAACCTTAATAACTTTCCTCCTACTAAACAAATTGCTATTCTTGTTTCATAAATCGAAAGGAAAACGTTCAACGCTTGCTACTAATACCTTATTTACTGTGTAAAACTTGTTTAAATAGTTCAAAAACTACTTTTAATGCGAATCAACATAAATGCTGAAACCTATAAATATGAGTGTCACAACTTTTCTCAAAGCCAGACGTGTGTAAGACACAGACCAGAACACACGTACGTGTCTCGCCCATAGAGAAGCTGCATTCAAACCACAGCTACTGCTCTATCGTTACCGACCAGGAACTGTCGTCGCCCTGTGTGAAATTCATCGCTTTCGGAAGTCGACTGAGCTACTAATCCACAAGCTGCTCTTCCAGCGTCTGGTCCATGAGATTGCGCAGGGTTTCAAAACCGATCGACGCTACCATAGCTCAGCCGTAATGGCCCTCCAAGAAGCCAGCGGGGCCTATCTGGTTGGTTTGTTTGAGTATGCTAATCTGTGCGCTATCCACACCAAGCTAGCGATCATATGCCGAAAGACATCCAACTGGCTCGCCGCATCCGGACCTAAATTCGGTGCATCCCCTAGAACAAAACAAGCGGTCCTTTTCAGTACCAACCAATCATATTTTAGTAAGAATTTTAGCAGAAATTTTCCCCCAAAAGTGTTCTCATGTGTATAAATGTGCATGTGTATTTTCTTGGAAAGCGAGGGGGTATTTTTTCCAGCAAACAACTTATCGACGTTGTATCAATCAACAGTAGCATGTGAAAAACTCGCATTGAAAAGTATTGAGGAAAAGCTTACGACTGAATTCAAATATTTAAGATGGGCTTGAAGTCGTCGTATGCATGCAATAAAGGCGATCACAGCACCAAATCGAAGAGTGAACTTTTGTTCTGCAGAGTGGTGGAGCATGGGTTAAATTAAATCGTCAAGAAAAATTGTCATTCAATCAAAACATAGGGATTTTTGGGCCTCGTATTACAAATAGAAAAATAGCAAGCAAGGGGGCAGGATACATATAAGAGAAACTTTTCACATTCCAGCTATAAGGACTGTACGTTTATTTAGACTAGCGGAGAATATCAAAGTAATTCAATATATGACGAAAATAGTTGCCCTGATAAGGGAGCATTTTTCATAGTTTCGACCAGAAATGCAATTTTGGTTGCGAATACCTTCCATTCGCAAAACACAGTACATCGTCCACTAAAAGGGCGGGCCAACGAACGAACGAAACGCGATAAACATAAAAAGGATTGACTTTCGTTTCGCTACGGTCGAGTATAAAAGATAGGTACAGCCGATTTTTTCATCAGTTTCAGTTCTCACTTAGCAGCAGCAGCGTCACGTCGTCATCGCCACTATGACACCGAAAGCTAGCGGTAAGGCAAGGCGCAGAAGAACATCGTGAAAGGAGGAGGCTTCATGAAAAGCTTCGTAAAGGATATCTTCGAGTGTATTGCGAACGAGGTCTCTCGTCTGGCGCAAAGTACAGACTAGACTGCCGTTCGTTTGAAGTTACCGGATGAGCTGGCCAAACATGCCGTATCGGAAGGTACCAATACACTTAACAAGTGTGCCAGCTCGGAATAAGTCGTCGCCGAATGATACCCACACCCCACCACCGGCCCTTTTCAGGTCCACCAAAATAAATCCTGGTAAAGAATTGAAAGATATATATGCTGTTTGTTTGCTTCATTAGAGCTAAAAAGATAGGTGACTAATATCTATGACAACTGGGGTTCCGCGACTACACTTCTGAGTTATTTCAGATTTTTTGCCAGTTGTATAATTGAACATTTAATTGAAATTTGTATTTTTGATTCCCACGGAAGAACTGAACTTTTTCTCACGTGAGCATGCGCTTCCCTAACACAGCCGTCAATGCGGAGTCAATCGTTCTGCATATGTTTGCTAAGCAGAGCAGCCTGCGTACTTTTGCTGGTTGGATCAGAAGAGTAGATTTCTGTGTTGCTTTGGCAACTGAGTAGGCGAACTGGGGGTAAGCACGACACCCTGGGTAAGCCCGACACCCCACTACTTTTTCCAGATATCAAATTTTAAATCATACAATAATGATAGGATATTATTAGTAGAGGACGGTGGGGAGTTGTGAACATAGTTTTGTTTTCGGAGCATAACTACCATAAATATTGGTCGATTTTTAATTTTAGACCTGGTATTTGTTACGGACCTTAATACATTCGCAGGCGGAAGCAATTCAAAAAAAATCATTGTCTTGTTTGAGATATGACAAAATGCGGGGAATCGGCATTTTTAGTTTGGTGGGGAGTTGTGAACCATAAATTTTAAGATATTTCTAAACTTAAGATGAGATGGAAAAATGATCTGATTCGCAATGAGTCCGCGACAACATGATTCGCGCCAAACCACTTGAATTCGCGGTTGTGGCACGGGAAAATTAAAATTGTGGCAGAATCCTGTTCTTCTCATAAAATTGAACATTTTTATATCATAATATGTATGATTCATCCCTGATTTTCGAATTACGATACTGTTCTTTGAAAAATAAAACTATTATCCACTGAAATGTATGAATTATTACGAATTATGATACTGTTCTACTTAAAAAAATACTATAACCCACTGAAATGTACAGTTCACAACTCCCCACTAAGGGTGGTTCACAACTCCCCACTTTACATATCTTTCAAAAAAAACGTATCTCCATCGACACACTAAAGGTTCTTCCAATTTTTTTTGCTGATGAAAGCCAATTACCCAAGGAATGTTTTGCACTAATTTACTTTGAAATCAGTTACATAACGGGACTCCACATACCACAAATAAATCCGAGTAAAAAAACTTTTTGCTTGGTACCGTACAAGACCCATCTACCGATCAATTAACAACGATTTCTACTTCCAACGCTCTTTAAAAAACAATACTAAAAGGCATTTCAATTCGATCTTCGTTTTCAACTAGAATATTTAATCAACTATCAAGAAAAAATACACAAATTTGTAAATGAATTGGCAGACAGTGCAAAATAGCCGTAAAGCCCAACAATTCTAGAGTGCCATTCACCGATCACTACAAGTAATAGATATCCATTTGCCGAAAACTCTAGGTTTATAATTTTTTATTACCGACAAACGTGTGTTGCAGACTTTGTTCATTCGGTTTGTGTATAATTCACTTAAAAATATTGTCCTTACACAGTTTTATTAACAGTTGACTTTGAGTTAAGAGAAAAAAAGCGGTAAAATGGCAACGGATTTAATGCAGCATTCAAATATAATTATTTGGAAAAATACGAAAAGATGAATAATGAAAGTGTATATTATATTGATGTTCTACGTACTATTTCCATATTTCACTTTATTTATAATTTTTAAATTCCGTGCAATATTCGAGTCAAAACAATTTCGCCGTCAAATTGATCGGTAAATGGAGGCCTAGCGGTGGATGGGCTCTGCACGGTATATTTAGTCGCTAGTTACCTAAACAAGAGTTAATGCAACATTTGCTAATGAGCAAGTGACGTCATGACAGTAGAAACATTTAACAGTAGTTACCACATTTTTATCATCTATAGCTTAGCGGGAATTGGCGGAGTTCACAACTCCCCATGGTTCACAACTCCCCACCGTCCCCTACGATTATTTTAGGCATTTCGATACACATCGATGCCATATGGGTTCATTAAACGTCAACAAAATAAACAAAACAAACGAAAGCAAAGTTGATGCGTTTTTGGATGTTATTTTTAGTTAATACATTTTAAGGTTTTAATATCACAAAAGCTTTGAAAATGACCAGTTTTTTGTCAGACGTTCTATTCTACTCTCCATATCGTTATTTGTGTGTATTGAAGTTAAGTTTGAGTATTTCAATACTGTAAATTGAGCATTTAACAAAAATGTGCGCCGTTGGGATAAGATCGACAGTTTTTGGGTGGGGTAAGACCGACACGGTGTTTAGATGATTGGGTACGTTTTTGATTCGATACAAACGACTCAGTATATTTCTTGTGTTCAATTATACTATAATTGGGGCTTTGATATGCCTGTTGATGTATTGAACAAATAAACAAATTACGTCATTTTAATAATTGAAATACACGGAAACTATGCTTTTTTGCATTTATTTATCAGTATTGTCTCGAGCCGACCAAAAAATTAAGAATTAAATTGAACGTGAATCATAGTTATATTACAAAATGAAACGAAAAGTATAATCGAATATGGGATTTTGAAATGATATTCATGAAAAATTTTCATTGACCGTCGGATTGTTGATCAACAGTGTTCCGAAATATCACAACACGAACCGGATAGTTTACTACGAAGCGTGCGTCACTTCTAAGTGAATGAGTCCTAGTAACAGCGTATACGATCTGCTTGCAGAACAGCCCTTCCTCGTTAGAATGGCTATACAAGTGGCAATAAAACTCGAAAGAATTAGTTGAGAAAACCCGTACCATAATATAAACCATGCGTTAAACATTATTTATTCATAACACCACGCATTTGATTGCTCTTCCTCTTGCTACGCGATGAAACTACAGAAAGCATTCGTTTGCATCACACATACTCATATACACATAATTGCACTTTATCAATACATTTTTAATGGAAAAATTTGGACAAAAAGAGAGTTCAAAAGGGGGTCGCTCTTGCCCCTTTGGGGTGTCGGTCTTACCCGCAGCGTTTTTAAAATGTCATTTTCCTCCATTTTTGGCAACCAATAATTTTTAATAAATTCAATTTTTTGAAACGCTGAAAAAAATATATTTTGTTAAGAACCTCCTAAACAAGAATTACGCACAGAATATACAATTGTAGGAGCTTTGTGGAATTTTAGAAAAATAATTGCGCCTAAGGTGTCGGACTTACCCCGCTTTCTCCTATGCCGTAGTTCAGCTTTTTGTTGGTGGCTGCGTTCCCAAATGCGCACCCCAACTTGACAAGCCACCCGTCCAGTGTCAATTTTGATAAATTGTCAGTCGTGTCAAATGCGACAAACTGTCCCTTCAGTTTCAATTTTTGCAACGCGGTTTTTCTCAACTCAAACGTTAAACGTCAAATTAAAATTTTGTATGCAATTAAAACGATTTCGATTCGGGTCGATATTTAAGTTAAAAGTTAAAAATTTGAGGGAAACGAGAAATAAGGAAAATTTCGCTCAAATCGGAGAATCGAACTTAAGATGTAAATTTAGCCCCTATTTTTAACATACAAAGTTGTGAAAACCTTTGGAAGTATGCCTCTGAAGAGAATATGATGAATCATCAAACCATTGAAATAATTGATAGTCTAGACAACAAAAATGTAATACAGCGTGAAACATCTAGAATTTGATGACAAAAATATCAAATAGAAATCTGATTTCCATAGGAACACAGCGTTTTCTGAGCGTCAATTGCACAATGGCCAAGAATAAAGAACGAAGGAATTCGACGGAATTTTTTTCATTATTACTCGAACGTTGTGAAGACTAAGGAAGAATTAAACATTAACTAATTGATGACATGTGTTGTGATTTGAGCTTGTGATTGGCGAAGCGGGTTATACAGTAGATCTTACTGGCGTCTGACGGAATATTATAGTTGAATATAAAACACCTCTATATTCGTATCTAATATACGAACATACGTACTCTCGTATGTTCGTGTATAATAGTTGAAAAATGCTGAAAAATTGGGTTTCGTTATATTTTGCCTCCAAAGTTTCTACAACATTTCTGCTCTATCATGAAAATCATACATTTCTTGTTGATATTCTTAAGTAAAAAAATAAGAAATTAAAGGGAACCTTTGTGATGTTAGTCAAAATATGAGAAGTTGGGATTGGCCATTGATATCAACAAATTTTTATTGGATTTTTTTAGGGTTACGCCCAAAGGACGCTAGTGATCTACGAACATCCGGTAAAGTAGATCGGCCCATGGAATTTACTCGAATAATCCCATGGAATTTGCTCGAATAATGCCATTTTGGTATACCGCAACGAACGCCTATCCTTCTGATGAAATTAGTATGTTATATTTTTACCCAAGATCTATAACTTGCCTCAAGCTCAATTTTTCCTAGATTTCCTGAATCAACAAAATCAATCACATCTGATACAGAAAAGCTATCCCTTGTCCATCCGCGATTCTAGCTTGGGTACAGGCGACGTCTGCGAAGATCGGATAATTACCCGAGCAAATTCTCATGGGCTCAGACACCCTATACGACTCCATAAATATGATCCGAGCGAAATTTTACAATCATCAAAATACCATTAAATGTCCTCAATAACCCAAAAATACGCATAAAAATATGGTTTCTATATGGGATCTACCGGACCATGCTGATAGTATTCCGGGGTTATGAGTTGACCCCGTTTCAAACACCAATGTCGAATACCACGATCATGGGGGTAGCACCGATCGTACGCTGATAGGAAAGGGGAACACCGAAGAGTGTCTCTGTGTTCCATGTTAGGAGCGGCTCGAAGCAGTGTCTGTCCATGAACGGATGATTGATAGCTTGAGTTAAAGGTATTTCCGAAGAAATTAAAAACATTCCTAACCCTTCTGGTGCTATGTACTCAGTGATAAATCCCTCTTTAAATGATGTAAATATGTATTTTATTATTATTAATGTTATTTTTTCAGAAGACAATCTTGCTTAAAATAGGTTCATATAATCTCGAAAATGTAATTAAGAGAAATGAACAGAATGTGAAATAATTTTGAGCGGCCTAAAATAAGCATAAACTTTGTACCGAAAAAATACGTTGCATAACGGGCGTACTGGCTATTTTACGCACATGTCGTTTATTATTACTCTAACTCTAGGAGTGGGCGTAGCGTATTGGTAAATCGATTGCCTTGTACGCAGCGCACCTGGGTTCGAGTCCCGACCCCGCACATAGGGTTAGAAATTTTTCTTAAGAGATTTTTCTAACCCGAAGAGGCGAATGACCTTAAGGTTAAAACCTCTATAATTGAAATTAAAAAAAAATACTCTAACTCTAAGAAAGAAAAGCAAGCATGTTTCCAACGAATGCACAAAAAATGACACATTGATTTTCTTATTTAATAAAAAAAATTAGAAAGCCGAAAAGAAGATGAAGATGCATGAAATGAGTCCTGTTTTATTATCGCTTCTTACTGAAATGAGAGCAACAATCTAGAAAATCAATTTCTGGCAAATGATGCCGAATGTTAAACCTATCTCTAGGATGTGTTTGTTCGGATCATGGTAATGGTGTTAGGGACCACTCAAAAATTACGTAACGCTTTTAGGAGGAGAGGGGTATATCAAAATGTGACATGTTGTGACATATGGGAGAGGGAGAGTAAGTTAGTAAGTTACGTAACATGTTTTTACTTATAAAAAAAATTAACTAATTTGTTACGTAATTGGAGAGGGGGGTATAAATAAACTTGTGACAATTTGTTACAGGGGGAAGAGGGAGTTAATTTTTGGCAATTTTTGCGTTGCGTAATTTATGAATGGTCCCTTATCAACCTTCTAGTGGAAACCAGTCTCTTCAACCGTTCACAAATTTATCATTGTTTAGTATTTACAGTATGTAAAATGCGAATCAAATTGTGTAGAACTTTTATTTGTCTTTCAGATCACAGGTGCAAATTGCTCGCCACTACGAACATGTGTTATTCTTCTCTTCCTATCCGGTTTTGAATACTACTTATTTTTCGAGATTAACAGAAAAGCAATTCAGAAATATTGAATATAACTTAAAGTCAACCCGATCAAATAAATTTGACTGGAAATGTGTTTTAATTTTTTTTAATATAAATTTATTAACTATTTTTAATCAAAAGTAAGCTAACTTGAACTATTTATTAAGTGAAATCCAAGAAAAATCGTGATTATTACTAAATGGAAGAAGATTGACGTGAATTCGCGACTAATTTATAGGAAGTTGGGCCAACAAATTCAAACAAATTTAAAAAATTGCAAGCTTCATTAAATTTTATAAAAAATATTATAAATTATAAATTTATTCTGGACAAATTAGAAGGTTCCATTTTTGGAGTAACAAATTTAGTAAAATTATTATTGCAGGTTACAGACAGATTCGAGTCCTTGAAACTTACAATAAATTTCACTGATAGCCGTTGGGGAAGGAAAGGAATGTTAGTGTAATAAACGTTATTATGGAGACCGTGTATACCCCTGTATCTCCACGTTTCCCACGGGAGCGAGTTTTTGCTAATAGGATGGGGTAGAGAGTTACACAAATCTGGATTCACCATGATAAGTGATACGGGTCTATACAACTTCCAGAAGTATTATCATGTGTTCATTGCTCTGGGCACCCGGCTGCCGAGAATTTATGATAGATTTATCGTTTGTTGGGACAAAAATACTGCTTTCAACATTCGTCAGTTAGTCACATTTTTGAAGTCTTGTGAATTTTTCGGCAAGCTAGATTAATTGTAGGGAAATTAAGTTAGCAATTTTTGTGAGTATTTACGGCCTTTTCAGTTAATTTAGACATTTAAAGATATTATTTTTTAAAGTTGATCGATAAGCTTAAACAGTGCAACATATCTCAACCTCCTACCGTTGGCAATGAGCGATTACGATAAAAACCACATGATTAATTTTTCCTTGAAAAAGGCCGCCCAAAACGACCGAAACGTCGGTCAATTTAAAAAAAATCGTTTGCTCAAGGTAAATTGACTGAAAAAGCCGTAAATATTCACAAAAATTCAATTTTCAGTCGCTTCAATACTCAAAGATAAAGTTAGCAAAATTGCTTGATGAGCCGTTATTCATGCTCACAAGGTGCTGCCAATCTCTAAGACGAGTTGATGCAAAATCTGCCAAAATAACGATCTTGTACATGCATGATAGACACGACTCCGCACGAAAAAAATTGTATAAATCAAGTGTTTAAAGACAAACTAATCTTACGTGCAACTCTTTTCAATGTTTCGAAAGGTTGCTGTCAAGTGCCAAAATAAGGTTGGACAATCTACATGCAAACTGACACGAAAAATTGGCATAGTAAGCTAATTTGTCCATAGAATTTTGAAGAAAAATTTATTAAACGTAAGCCAGCATCAAAATATACAGCGAAACAGCTCGAAAAAAATGCTAATTTGCTGCTGTACACTTCACTGTAAACACTTTACGAATGAAAAACTTATCATCTAGGATGATGAATCGTGCTTTACATTTTTACACCATAATTTAAGTAGAAGCGATGGCTATTACACTGACACCTTTGAAGCAACACCAGACGATGTAAAATATGTCGGCAAACCGAAATTCGAGCCGAAGGTATAGGAGTGGGCGGACATTTCCGCGAAGGCTGTCTCAGTACTTCTGATCCGTCCAAGTAAAGCTTAAGCAGTCTAAGTAGATGTTTATATCAGTAAATGCTAGCCGAAATTGAAGCAATTCACCGCAAAATATCACGCTGGTGCACGAATCATTTGTTCTTCATTTTAAAGAAAACGCAATATACAGGCTTTCTATCTTCTCATGGCATATTATTCAAAACTCTGACTTTTTATTGCACAATTCAATGTCACTGTGATAATCCACAAACCTGACAAATCGAATGTTGAACATGCGGTGTCTAATACGCATGGTTATGTCCAAGTGGAATAAACGTTTATTCATTATTGTTTTTTTTTTTTTATTCATTTCGTTTATTTGATAGGCACAAATGCGTTAGCTTGGCGGTGCCAAATTCTTTTGTTTTTACATTTTGGATATTTTAAAACTAGGAGGTTACAATGGTGAAATATTTTTTTTTACATTTTGGATATTTTAAAACTAGGAGGTTACAATGGTGAAATATTTTTTTTTTAAAAAGAAAAATTTTACAGCTATCTTAAGACTAGAAATAAGATTCTATATACAAGAGAGGGAGCAAAAGATTTTTTTTTATGAAAAATTTTAAAACAAGGAATTCAATAGTAATGGTTTTTTAGGAAATATTTACAGTTATCTTAAAACTAACAATATAGTTTGGTACACAAAAGGGGGAACAAATGTTTATGAGAAAATTCAGCGGTGTTTTAAAACTAGGGATACAATTCTATTTACAAGATGGGGGACAATAGTTTTAACAAAGAGGTAAAATTACGACTATCTTAAAACTAGGAATACAGAATACAAATTTGAACTTTTTTAGCGGAGACTTATGCTTGGTCAAGATATTCAGAGGGGGCTGTAGAAGCAGTTGTATCAAGGACAGGGGAGAGAAAGCGTAGATGGTGACCGGGAGAGAAGAGCAAAACTTGCAACTTTCGGGCAAACGGGAGATCAGCGAGACAAATTAGCGCCTCAGTCTAGTAGGTCGAATTGGCGGATGGTATTCTTCGGACCCGCGGGGAATCCTTCAAAAGTCATCGGACCTCGAGTCGCTCTCGCTTCAGTTTCCGTAGTGGTAAGTGCGACGGCGGTTACATAGTTGCAGTCTGGAGCTGATCGGTCCCAAAAGGCAGGAGAAAACTTCTAAAACGAGAAATAAAAAGAGAGGGGCTAAATTGGGATATTTATCGTTTTTATGAAAGTATAAATAAGGGACATATAGGGGAAATCACGATTTGCCAGCATATCTCGGACTGGGACATTGGGTGGTCTACCTCGGGCCCGAAGGGAATCCTTTAACTGAGACCTGGCGTCCAAATACCCGGCGCATACCCAGACAACGTGCTCGATGTCGTGATAGCCCTCGTCACAAGCGCACAGACTACTCTCCGCAAGCCCAATACGCCGCAAATGCGCATCCAAGGTGTAGTGGTTGGACATAAGTCGGGACATTACACGAATAAAATCCCGACCCACATCCATCCCCCTGAACCAAGGCTTCGTTGATACCTTTGGGATAATCGAATGTAGCCATCGTCCAAGTTCCCCGTTGCTCCACGAGGTTTGCCAACTGTTGAGCGTCCTCTGACGACAAATACTAAAAAATTCGTTGAAGCAGATTGGTCTTTCGTATATGTCACCATTTAATGCGCCCGCCTTTGCTAATGAGTCGGCCTTTTCATTGCCCGGGATAGAACAATGAGAGGGGACCCAAACAAAGGTAATCTGATAAGATTTTTCAGATAACGTACACAAGGACTCCTGTATCATCCCCAGAAAATACGGGAGTTGCTTTTTAGGCTTCACCGCACGAAGAGCCTCGATAGAGCTGAGGCTGTCCGAAACGATGAAGTAGTGATCTGTGGGCAGAGTGTCGATGATCCCAAGGGTGTACTGAATTGCAGCTAACTCTGCGACGTAAACTGAAGCGGGATCATTGAGCTTGAATGAAGCGGTGATAGTATTGTTGAAGATACCGAAGCCAGTGGACCCATCGAGATTTGATCCGTCAGTGTAGAACATTTTGTCACAGTCGACTTCTCGGAATTTATTATAAAATATATTGGGGATCACTTGCGGGCGTATATGGTCCGGGATTCCACGAATCTCTTCCTTCATGGATGTGTCGAAGAACACAGTAGAATCAGAAGTATCTAGGAAACGAACACGGTTGGGAGTATATGAAGAAGGGTTAATGCTCTGTGCCATGTAGTCGAAGTACAAGGCCATAAATCGGGTTTGAGAATTAAGCTCGACGAGCCTCTCGAAGTTTTCAATCACCAACGGGTTCAGAATGTCGCATCGGATGAGCAATCGATATGAGAGTTCCCAAAATCGATTTTTTAGCGGAAGAACGCCCGCCAGCACTTCGAGACTCATCGTATGGGTCGAGTGCATGCAACCCAAGGCAATGCGCAAGCAACGATACTGGATTCTCTCCAGTTTGATGAAGTGTATGTTCGCAGCGGAGCGGAAACAGAAACACCCGTACTCCATCACCGACAATATCGTTGTTTGGTATAACCTGATCAGGTCTCCTGGGTGGGCACCCCACCATGTTCCAGTTATTGTTCGGAGAAAATTGATCCTTTGTTGGCATTTCTGTTTCAGATACCTAATGTGACATCCCCAGGTACCTTTAGAGTCGAACCATACCCCGAGATATTTAAATGTGAAAACCTGATTGATCGTTACACCCATTAATAGAAGCTGGAGTTGCGCCGGCTCACGCTTCCTAGAAAAAACAACCAACTCAGTTTTCTCCGTGGAGAACTCAATACCCAGCTGAAGAGCCCAAGCAGACAAATTGTCCAAGGTATTTTGTAATGGTCCTTGCAAGTCGGCAGCTTTGGGCCCTGTGACAGAGACCACGCCGTCGTCTGCAAGTTGCCTTAGCGTGCATGAATTGGCAAGACAATCGTCAATGTCATTCACGTAGAAATTGTAGAGCAGGGGACTTAGACATGAGCCCTGGGGAAGACCCATGTAGCTAAATCGCAATGTTGTTAAATCGCCATGCGAAAAGTGCATGTGCTTTTCAGACAACAGGTTTAGCAAAAAGTTATTTAAAATTGGCGAAAGACCATGCTGGTGCAGCTTCTCTGACAGAATGTTGATAGAAACTGAGTCAAAAGCCCCCTTAATATCTAAGAAGACTGATGCCATCTGCTCTTTGTTAGCATAGGCCATTTGGATTTCTGTAGAAAGCAACGCAAGGCAATCGTTCGTCCCTTTGCCTTTGCGGAAGCCAAATTGTGTATCTGACAGTAAGCGATTTGCTTCAACCCAATTGTCGAGGCGATACAAGATCATTTTCTCGAACAACTTCC
The DNA here is from genome assembly GCF_030247195.1 of Topomyia yanbarensis. NCBI lineage: Eukaryota > Metazoa > Arthropoda > Insecta > Diptera > Culicidae > Topomyia > Topomyia yanbarensis. Next base: position 31,931,184 of record NC_080671.1, on the reverse strand, counting down.
GAATACAGGACAGCATTGCAATCGGCCGATACGAGTTGTGGTCGGAGGCTGGTTTTCCTGGTTTTTGGATGGCGATGACCTTCACTTGCCTCCAGTCATGAGGGACAATGTTACCCTCAAGAAACTTGTTAAATAAATTCAACAAGCGCCTTTTTGCAGTGTCAGGCAGATTCTTCAGCAAGTTGAATTTGATTCTGTCTAACCCTGGGGCGTTATTGTTGCATGATAAGAGAGCAAGTGAGAACTCCACCATCGAAAACGGTGTTTCGTTCGCGTTATCGTGAGGAGACGCGGCGCGGCACGTTTTCTGTACCGGGACAGAGTCCGGACAGATCTTCTTGGCGAAAGCGAATATCCAACGGTTTGAATATTCCACATTCTCGTTGGTACTATTACGGTAACGCATACGTCGAGCCGTACCCCAAAGAGTGCTCATCGCTGTTTCTCTCGTTAACCCGTCGACGAACCGGCGCCAATAACTGCGTTTCTTGGCTTTCATTAGACTCTTCATTCGCCTTTCTAACGACGCGTACTGTAGATAGCTAGCGGGTAACCCGTCTTCCCGGAAGGCCTTATATGCAGTGGACTTTTCCGCGTACAGCTCTGAGCACTCTTTATCCCACCACAGGGTGGGAGACCGTCCATGGGTATTCGCGCTAGGTACTGGTTTAGTCTGAGCTTGATTCGCACTGTCGAGAATCAAGCCAGCCAAAAACCTGTACTCTTCCTCCAGAGGAAGTTCTTGAGTGGATTCGATTTTAACGGATATCGCGGTCGCGTAACTCTTCCAATCAATGTTCCGTGTGAGGTCATACGATATATTGATTGTTTCCGATGGTCTTGAACCGTTAGCAATTGAAATCACGATAGGCAAATGATCGCTACCGTGGGGATCAGGGATCACCTTCCACATGCAATCTAACTGTAGCGATGTCGAGCATAGCGATAAATCCAACGCGCTTGCGCGTGCTGGTGGTGTAGGAATCCGCGTCATTTCTCCCGTGTTTAAGATGGTCATGTTGAAATTGTCGCAAAGATCTTGGATTAATGTTGATCTATTATCATCATGAAGACAGCCCCATACCGTACCGTGCGAGTTAAAGTCTCCCAGAACTAGCCGCGGTGCCGGTAAGGATTCCGTGATATTACAAAGCGTTCGGTGCCCTACCGAGGCTCTAGGAGGAATGTAGATGGAAGCAATGCAAAGGTCTTTACCTTTGATTAGAACTTGACAAGCGACAATTTCAATGCCTGGTGTCGAAGGGAGGTTAATTCGGTTGAAAGAATAGCACTTTTTGATCCCCAAAAGTACTCCTCCATAAGGGTTTTCTCGATCCAGACGGATTATATTAAAGTCGTGGAAGTTGAGATTTATATCGAAAGTTAACCAAGTTTCACATAATGCGAAAACATCACATTTTAAACTGTTTAGTAAGAATTTGAAGGAATCGATTTTCGGGAGGATACTTCTGCAATTCCACTGTAGGACAGTGATCGAATCAGTGACCTCGTTTGATGACTTAGCCATCGAAGGATACGATCGCTGCAAGGAGGGGCCATTTAGCAGTCAACAGTTTCAAAAATGTTTGCACCATAGGGAGAAAATGTATCAGAATGCTTTTAAGAGGATCAGTAACATTGAAAGTTGTGAAAATTAAGTCCACTATGTCAGAAAATTTCATTAGTCCGCTACTGGACTGAGTATTTGTTTGAAAAAAGGGAACACTTGGGGTTTTTGGTGTCCCTGGAAGTGGTGGATACTCCTTGTTAGAATTAAAATTTCCAAGTCCTGGAGCAAATTGCTTCGGCTTTAGTGCATCACTTCCGTTGGATTTATTGATTGTAGTTGGCGCACTCTGAGTGGACGACACCTTGGCACCCTTACGAGGCAATCTAGGGGAAGCTTGATTTTTCCTCTTCCTGGACTCTCCTGGGTTAACCAAAGATGTTCCCTCTTGTGGGTCGTCAGATTCAACGCCAGCCAAAAGAGCAAAGGAATTTTCGGAAGGGACAGATGGCGAAGCATTCTTAAGAATTTCTGCATAAGAGCGCTTCGAGCGTTCCTTAAGGGAGCGCTTAATTTTATCCCCGCGCTGTTTGTACGCGGGGCATGATTTAAGATCATGCGGAAGGCCCCCGCAGTAAATACACTTCTCAGTTTCTCCACTGCAAGCGTCATCCTCATGTTCTCCCTCGCATTTGCCGCACCTTTTCTTATTGCCACAATAGGTGGCTGTGTGGCCCAGCTGCTTGCAATTGCTGCAGTTCATTACCCGCGGTACAAACAGGCGAACCGGTAGACGAACCTTATCCAGGAGGACATAGTTGGGGAGGGAAGACCCGGAGAAAGTCACCCGAATCGAGTCTGACAATGAATAAGTTGTCTTATTATTCTCAGTTTTGGCTGAATACAATTGCTTGCATTCCAGAATCTTCACATGTTCAAGTGAGGGGTCCTTAAAGCAACCAACTCCATACTTCAACACGTCTTCGCACTTCAAACCCGGTTCGGCAACGACCCCGTCGATCTCCACTGCCAAACAAGGTATATACACCTTAAATTGCTTTGTAAAGCGCTCGCTGCGAGCAATCTGGTTTGCCTGGTCGAGGTCATTCACTAATATGCGTATCTTATTAGCTCTAACACGTGTTATCTGAGCTACGGCCGGGTAGTTAGCAGTCAGCTCCCGTGAGATCTCTAAAATATTAAGCGATTTCGTAATGGGCCGGAAATAGACCACCCAGGGCCCAGTTGAACTGGGTGGGTATGTTTTAATACGAGGAGGACTGGGGGAATCAGGGGAGGGAGTAATTTCGGGTTTATCCGGTATATCCATGGGAATATCATTCCCATCCAATGGTACTTCGCCCTCGGCCATTTAGGCACGAGGATAGCACGTGGTGTAAACGAGAGATGAAACTTATATTCAGGGGAAAGGGATCTAAGAAGTAGCGACAGATCGGGGGAAAGGGAAATGAGGAAAAAAAAAGATACTTAGCTTATATAGCGGCTTGTCCGGTTATTGAACTATTCACTTCACCAACCTAGGCACCGGCGAACAAAGCCTGCCGCAAACAATGACTGGCCTTCACAATGTATATATTTATATTGATCCACTCTATGCACAGCACAAGAAAACGATCTGCTTCGATCGAGAGTTCAGACGATTGTGTATTCATTATTGTTGTTGGAATTATTGTAGAGAAGAAAAAACAAGAATTTAATAAGGGAATTTCGATTGGAATTGGTTGAGAAACAGTTAATTCAAATATTAGATAATTTATCTTTTTCCAGTCTCGATAACTGAAGACTAGCATCGTTAAAATGCCGCACCAAAAGTTCCTGTATTGATTAAGGTTTGCGTAATATTTCTAGTTCAACTCTGATAGAAACCTAACCGAAGTCAACCAATTAGTGATCCCATGCTTCGGCTGAAGTAACGCAACACAACGCCATCCTCTTCTCTAACTCTTCTAAACTGACGAAAGTCGTGCTATAATACAGTGGTTTACAGTCGAAATTGTAATTCCACACTCTTGTTACTTTCATTCGTCACGGTCGAATTTTCCCCTCGCGCTTTTCCATTTGGAGCTTTTTACGGTCGATTTTCAATTTTTTTTTCTCCATTCGTTCACTGGATCGCTTTCGCGTACCAGCGCGCTTCTTGTTGAATTGCAATCACTCGCAAGCTCGTAAGAGTAAGAAACATCAACCGGCGAGAAGAAGGTACGCGCAAAAAAATAAACCTTGTACCGTTACGATAATTAAGGTATTTTTTTTGCTTTCAACGGGCTTCGTGGATGCACAATTGAAACAGACTTTCCACCCCTAGGGTATCACCGCAGAGGAATCGCTCTCGAAACGCGGTCATCCTCGAATGCTAATTGTGGATTGACAGTGATGCTGTGCTGTGCAGAACTTCCCACCGGTTCGCGGTTCAGGATCCGATCGTCCCACCGACTTCGGAAGCGCATCCCAAATTATACTCCTCGAAAGCGAAGAGACGTGAGCATCAATTATTCACACTTCTCCGACTTTGGGGGCAACGCGAGCGATCTTGTGTGTGTGTTTGTGTGAAATACAGATCGGTTTGATGTGCGTCCTCCAGGTGGCTATACAATGTCATATCAGCCCCGACCGATCGATGGAAAAAATAGACCTTTTACTGCACTGTGCTGGTCCAGGGGCAAATTAAAGGCAATTTACAATCGCACGAAGGAGAAGATTGCAATTTTCACTTCACTTTCTCGCAACCATCGAAGTCGGGGTCGGTTTCTTTGCGCGATCTTGCTACTCTGGGGATTCTTCGGTGCCCTTCCCGCGGGCAGACGGAGCGAAAAAAAGTGAATGAAAAATGGTACCGGGCCAATGCTTGATTGCACGGATTGGTATGGATTCGCAAACAAGAGACGCTATTTAGGTGATTATTTGTATCTTTAAGCTGAATTAAACATGTTTTATCAACAATTTATTTTATAAAAAATAAACAACTGAAACAATTGATTTGCTTGGTGCACGACTTTCCGTGCGACTTTTCCCTTCTGCGAATGGATTCCAGCGATAGAAAATGCGATCGAACCCACGAAAGGGAAAATCAATCTCACACTGACTGGCCGCAGCCCCTGCCGACCCCCTATCCTTCACGACTGGATTGAAGTGGAATGCAATGAAGAAAAATAACCCGTTAATAGATGCCGATAAATCATGAGTCTTGATATTTGCACCTTCGTTTTTCAGGCCCGTCTTTCTCGGCGTGGATATTATTTTATCACGTTGTGAAGTTTTAAGAACATGTAAGGCAACTTTTTTTTTCGGCTCGCCGCCTTTCGATAAATATTGGACGGAGAAAAAAAATGATTTAGAATCAATAATGGTTTGCTCGATCGATTTCGATGCAACATTGTTGCAACGCGACCACGCGAAGTGGAAAACGCGACCACCAATCGGTGGTGAGAGAGAGAGGTTTGTAAACTTTCATGTCACGCGTAAATGATAATTGGTTAGGTATTGGGTTTCCCTTGTAACGTTCGGTTATGTCAAAAAAAAATGAGAGGCAAACTGAATCCACGGCATCGATTCGGCAGTTCACGGATGATCGAACAATCAGGTGGACGCGTTGGAAAGTTGTTGGAAAATCGATTCGATAAGCACCTACCTAGTTGAGGTCAAACGAATTTCGAAAACTTTTAAGCGATGATATCCGATCCATTATGAGGATTATCTGTGTGAATCTTGTTTGAGTGAGTGATCTAGAAATTAACAGACGAATCGTTGCGAATTTGATCTGAGCAAAACGCTGATACTCCTTGTGGTTCAAAGTGATTATCACGACAGATTTAAGTTTAAGCATCTAAATACACTACTCCAAACTACAATCAAAAATGTTTCTTAGAAATTCATGTGATTTTAGAATGATCATTATAATCATCAAGATCACACTCGATCAAGAGAAAAAGTTTTTGTTTCATTTATCTAATTATCAACCAAAATATAATTGCTCTATTGGCTGATTCGTCAAAATTCTCGACGAAGACCTCTCACAAAGACCCCATTTATACAACCAATGACACCATTAACATCCATGTTTCTTTCTGCCACCTCTCGATGAGACAGACTCAACTTTTACCTCTCACCATCTGTCGAAGGTTTTCAGCAGTGAGATTTGGTCCACAGTTCTGCGTTTTTTTCCTACTCCCAACTGATCAATGACCATGATTTGCGTATGATTTTTCGACCGAATGCAGCAACAACAGCGAAAAAAACCCATTAGCGATTGGTGGCTATTCGTGTCCGAAAATTAGCTTCATTTCCGATTTAATAAACTGCCCGACCAGCCGGCCGGTTCACAATCGCCGGGATCATCTGCGTGCGCGCGCTCTGGTGGTGACGGTCAAGGTTTTTTTTTCGAGATGGTAGAAATCGAAGGTCGGCGCTCTCGTTGGAATCGGTTGTCGGATGAGTCATGCGGAATTGATGGTTATTTTATTGTAGGATACAACCGGTCAATTACATTGCAAACATTTATTTGCGTTAATAATGTTGAAACGTTTAAATCCGTTTCAATTCGAACATTTTTCTGATGGTTTGCAAGACGAAAGTGGAAGACGAAACTTCAAGGAGAACTTATTTCAAGGTTCCACTGCTTTGGTTTCAATAGTGAAATTGATACTTTTGCGATTATACATTTTAATCGCAAAAAATAATAAAAGGTCTTGGGAAAGATGTAAATTACAGATCGAAACGTTGGAACAGATTACCATGTAAATAAAGTGCATGAAAATTAAAAAAATCCATCATAATTTGCAATGTAGACGCGCCCCTTGTAAACTCGCTATCCCAGAACACATTCGAAAGTAAAATATATTTAAAAAAATCAAACATGTCTGAGTCGGCAAGCAATATGTGAATGTGGCGAATTTAGTGTTCCTAACATTATACCATGAACAAGGGAAACGAACAAAAATAGAATCCACGTGTCGATTAAATCTGAAAATAGAATTTACAGATTTCCGAGTTTTCAGGTCCTTTCGTGAAATTTCTAGATTTATCAAACTAACAAATGAAAACTATTTCTCATTTAAATCAACCCAATTTGTGTAATGTGAACGAAAATTTTTTAGACCGAATTCAGGCCTTTATTATACTGTTTAAATATACACAACATTGTCAACCAATGCACTTGTGACACTTAATCGTACTCCTACTGCATTGTTAATCAATCTGTCATCAGTCGGTTTGGATGACTCAGCACAAAAGAAACTCTTCACGTGTTTAAAATCAAGCTGTGTACTATTTTCACTGTTTGAAGGATTGTTAAAAATCTGGATAAGAAAAAAAAATGCAATCACTCACTAAAACTAAATGCCAAAAATAAAAAAAAATGCTGTCAAGTACCAAAAACAAAGTTGAATAATCAACAAGCAAATTGGCACGAAAATTTATTATTTCAAGCTTGTCCACTGTATTATGAAGAAAAATAACGAAATTTATCATAAAGTGAGCACCTAAATAGATAGGAAAATAAGATGACAAAATACCAATTTGTTGCCGTACACTTCACCGTAAACACTTTGCTAATGGAAAAATCATAATTTTGGATGATGAATCGTACTGCACATTTTCGCACCATAAATTAAGTGGAAACGATGGCTATTCCACTGACAAAATTGAAGTAGCACTAGACGATATTAAATACGGCGTCAAATCCACATTCGAACCGAAGGTGGTGGTGTGGGCAGCTATTCCTGAGGGGGTTCTGATCCGTCCAAACAAAGCTAAATAGGTCGATGCTGCTGTTTATATCAGTGAATACTTTCCGAAATTGAAGCAATTCATTCATCAATATCACACCGGTGAAATCATGTTCATACCGGATTTCTCCAAGCTGTCATTATGCGAAAAAACGACGGATTGGCCGAATAGACAAAATACTTTTTGAGCCGAAAAAGGACGAATCTAGAAAAAAATAGAAATCGGCATTCAAAAACTAATTCGAGATGGGTATGTATTTTTCAACATGAAATATCATTAAGAAGGATTTAAATTAGATGTTTTGTTCTTCTCGAGACATCAGTAGCCTATGATTTACAAACGATAAGTATGATTTTTCGAATTTAGTGCCTAGCTAACGGCCAAGAAGGTCAGTTATGTCACTGATGAGATGTAGTCGAAACATAAAATCTGACTTCTTTTTTAAATTCGTTTTTTGACACGGCTCAATGCGCTAGCGTAACAGAGTAGTGTGTCTTTAATCACATATGGATCATTAGGCGCGAAGTGACCAAAAAAGATGCAAACTTGATATCAATCTTCACGGATTTGAGAAAAATAGAAATCAAATAGAAATCAAACCGCAAGATGTTTTTTGAAGGAAATTATTCAAGCAGTCTAGAAAAACAAATTGTTTTAGCGACGGCGCCATGCGATTTTTTTAGGTAAAAATTAAATCGCTTTTCCCATGATATAGAATTTCATATTTATTGACCAATAGCGACGGTATTAACATTCTCAAAATAAATATATTGTAGAAAAATGAACTTCTAATTTTTAACTGAAAAAATCGCATAGTTAGCAACACTACCGCTAAAATCTAATATTTTTCCTGGATTTCTTAAACAATTTCCTTCAAAAGACATGTTGCGGGTTTATTCTGTGGTTATTTTAGTAGTAATTGATATTTTTCTGGAGGGTTTCCAGGAATTTTCGCAGTGTGCAGATTGTTCACAGAACTGACACATGGCGGTTTGATTTTCATAGGTACACAGCGCGGTCTGTGCATAGGTGGTGCAATGTTCTAGAGTCATGAAGGAAAGAATAGATCAGTTAAGTTGCATTCCTGAAATTCTTTGGGGATGCCGGGGAAGAAGCGTTTTTAGCTGTTATGTGTCCAACAGGGTAACCTATCTATGAAATTTCAGTGCTTTCTCTTAAGATAAAAATTGATATTTTATAACACCACCAAGCATGGCATTTGAGGCAATAAAAATTGATGATACCACAAGAGCGGGAAAGAAGCAGATTTCAAGTTACACCCGTTCGGAGCGCGCTGCTTACATCCATAATTTTTTTTAACAAAACTTTATTCACGATTATCTCGTGTATAAAGTGATATCTCAAAAACTATTCAACCGATTTTCATATTCTTTTAAGTTGTTCATATTTATAGTACGTGTACTTCAACGAACCTTTTCGTCCAAAAATTCTAGATGCAATGAATTTATGTTTAAAATTTTGAATACCTTTTAGATCAAATCATTTTGTCAAAATAGTTTTATCGGAAAAAATTGTTTTGGAAAACTAAATCGTTTATACACCACAACGCATTTTTCATATTTTTTTTTACTTTTTTATTTCAATTAAGCGGTTGGTTTGGAGCGTTTACCGCATTTATTTATTTTTAATATTTATTTTTGTTTCTTCGATAGTACTACCAACCAATTGTCTTTTGTTTTTTCAAACAAAATTTGCATAAAACTCACGAACTTAGCTCACATTTCTTCCTCAACTTTGTATACAACTTCGCAAAAGTTGTTAGTCCAATTGCATCAGAACCACATTCTATACATGTTGGAACTGAATAATTAGAACTTACTGCTTTGCAATGAACATTTTCACCTTTAACATGTGCTCCACTTCTCCCACAGGTAGACGAATTCATGAGCGGGACTAAAACAGACGGCGACCAGCTAACGAGTCTTTTCCTCTACAGTGAAGACCCTGGCACTCTGGCTGCTTTTGGAACAGTATTAATGAGTAGACGCCAAATACCCATGTCTGAGGCCATTTTGAAAACCAAGATGGCGACTTCCGGTTCAGTGAAATTCACTACAACTCAATCAATATGGGTATTTTTGGAGCGGGCTTGCAGAGTAGACGTCAGATATCAATGTCTTGAGGTTATTTTGAAAACCAAGATGGCGACTTCTGGTTCAGTGGAATTCTCTAAACCCCAATCAATATGGGTATTTTTCGAACAGGATTGATAGGTGGATGTCAGATATCGATGTTTAAGGCCTTTTTGAAAACCAAAATGGCGATTTCCGGTGCAGTGGAATTCTTCCATAAATATTTGCAATGGGCTTGACGAGTAGACTCCAAATATCCGTGTCTGAAGCCATTTGGAATACGGTGGGATTCCGTTTTTGGCAACAATTTTTTTTTTCAGTTGCTAAAACTGGAACCGTTCCAAAAATGGAACCTTACTTTAAAAGGTTTTATTTGCAATTTGTGACATCATGAATGTTACAAGAACATTAATTATATAAGAATATGTGAAATGGAATTAAATAATAGAAAAAAAATCCAAAAATTTAACTTTATTCGCTATGCCCGCCTCCACAAAATTTAGTTAATATGACTCCTATGTTTGGAAATAAAGTCAAAAGTGATATCCATTATTACACCGAAATGATTATTGAGCATTTTTCAAAAGATTTACCATGAACAAAAATAATGTTGCCAAAAACGGAACTTTTTTGTTGCCAAAAATGGAGCATGCCAAAAACGGAATCTTACTGTACCAAGATGACGACTGCCGGTCTAACGGAATTCTCTATAATCCAATGAGTATGCATATTTTCAGAATGGGCCTAATGATCGCGTGGTAGAGATCAATGTCAGAGGCCATTTTGAAAACTAAGATGGCCACTTCGGTTTCGTAAAATTTTAAATTACTAAAATAATGTGGGGATTTTCTGAATAGCGTTGATAAATGGATATCGGATTTCAACTCTGGAAGTCATGTACTAATCCAAGATGGTGACTTCTAGTTTAGTGAACATCTCATTCATATTAATAATATTTCTTATTTCCCCTTAATTGTCAGCTTATTGATTCGATTCAAGTAAATCCACCCATGAGAACATTTTTTTATCTAATTAATGCAAAATATAGAAAAATAAATGTATCTTTTTGTTTTACACTGGATATTTATACTAAATAATCAGAACCATCTTGGGTGCTAAAATGACGTCAAATTTCTGGCAACTGCATATTTGTCAATCAAGTTCCAATACACTTCACATTGTCTGAGATATACAGAATATCGCTACGCCGATAGTCGCCATTTTGTATTTCATAATGGCCTCAGACATTGATCTCTATCATGCGCTCATTAGACCCGTTCTGAAAATATGCATACTGATTGGGTTATGGAAAATTCTGATAGGTCGGAAGTATTCCGACCTATCTGAGGATCAATATCTGGCTCGTCAAGCTCGTTCGAAAAATACCCATACTGATTGGGTTTTAGATAATTCCATGGAACCGGAAGTCACCACCTTGATTTTCGAAATGGCCACAGACATCGATAGCTGGTGTCTACTCGTCAAGCTTGTTCCAAAAATACCCATTTCGATTGTGTTTTAGAGAATTCCGCTAAGCCGGAAGTCGCCATCTTGATTTTTAAAATGGTCTCAGACATCTATATTTGGCGTCTACTCGTCAATACTATTCCGAAAATAAGCATATTGTTTAAGGGCGGGCCAAAAGCAAACCTCAAGATCCGACGTTTCCACTTTTCCAAAAATCTTCTAAGGAATTAATAACTAATTATAACTCGGGTGATTCGTAGTTATTCTGCCTAAGCTCGACCCTCATTATCAGAAGGCAAAGATTAAGCCCGTACGATATTAAGCCTGTTCTAATGACCCTGTTTTCCGATCTGTTTACTTCACATCCTTGCTCTCACTTGAGTACTATGGCTCTAAGTTTCATAACTTTCCCTACCCACTAATCTCTAGCTAATTGAATGTCGTTAAAACGTAAAAAAGAAAATGTGACTAACATAGTCAAAATAAAAAAGGAAAAAAGACTAAGGAATTAGAATAAAAGCGTATATAATGTATGCGTGTATAATGCGTGCAAAAAACTTGTTCAAAAATCGTCAAAAGGACTAACAACATTTTTGATAAAACTCCGAAATCATCCCTTTTCCTAAAATCGTCAAAAGTCTTTTGCATTGAATGTAACGCGGTATATATCCCCCGTGTAAAAAAACCTTAGTGTGTTCCATTTCCTTTGAATCTATTTCCCTGAGATGCAGAATTCAAAAGAGTTGATTACCTCTTCTGGCTGACACGTGGATATATCCTAAGTTGCAACTGTGACACTTATCGTACGCGTAGCTCCGACGTGGCTATCTACGAATGTCCTTGAAACGAAATACAGATCACACTTTGGAAATATTCGGCCTAGAAGATCTGTGACATTCGCATGACAGAACATTTTCCGAATATTTAGCAGGTTTGAAAACAAGGATGTTGGCCTGACAACACGAAGGATGTCACCACTTCATAACTTGTCAGACGAATTGTGTGATTGCTCCTATACCAATACCGCTTCTCACGATGGCAACAATCATATACTGCCACTGCAAAACTATGCAATTCGAGTTCCGCCCTGCTTTGACCATGATGCACAATACATTGGTTTGATATACTAAATGTTCATGGCACAAATAAAAATTAGTTTGAAAACGATAATTTTCTAAATGATTTCATTTTTGGCCCCTAAGCACGCCAGCTAGTATACGTCAGCGTTGACAGTCCCGTTCGTGAAAAATGTCAATAAACATAAACTGCAACTGCAAATCGCCTGCCAGACAAGTATCTTTTGATCAAACTAACCTGCATTAACCTGAGCAAATTCTTCCTAGTCAGCCCCATCCTTGCTGATGACCATTGTATAAAATTAAGAACCCAGAAGGGTTTTTTAGGTCTTCCTTAACCCTCCGGAAGTCACGCAAATGGCTCACTGAACTAATAGCCGCAGCTGCTCTAAGACGATTTCGCTAGATTTTCAAAGTAGCGTGCACTCAGTGCACTAGCGCGACTGCCGGAAGGTTAACGTAAGTTTCTTCGCCCTTCGATATACACTGCTTTTCGTTCTCAAAAATTCGATCGTAGAGATTCCGCGACTGTTGGTTTGCAACTTCTTTTCGATTGGCGTTTTTGATTATTTTATATGCCTGCAGACCATGCCGCAGTTTGATACGTTGAATCATTCCACACACATTATCGTAATGTTTTTTTTCCGATACACTACCACAATCAAGACAAATTTTTTGCATCCAGCACACAAGAAAGAATCAGCAGTGTGGCCAAACTAAAACATAAATTTGAAATTATACAAGGTGTTTGATTCATGAATAAGAGGCGATTGACTGTCATATTTGGAGAAAAAAATCGTTTTTTGTTATTAAAACTATTGAATAAAACTAAACATTATTTGTCTTAAAATACCTCTTACTCAAAAAGTATACTTTGTATTTCAAATCTTTTAGACCCATTGGATAGGTGAGAAAACTTCCCATTGAGTGATGTCCTCACATGTTTCAGTTAAAAAGGTTAAGTAACATTTTCCAAGTAATTTCATTAAAATTTAACCATTTTGATCGATTTTTCGTTCATTTCACGAATATCTTAATAGTTAACATCATCATTTTAATAATTCAGATTGTTAGTTTTGAAAAGCAGCATAATTTGTTCTTCGACATGATACACTTATCTTTTATTGTTTACATGTTGAGTTATTGAACTTGGATATTTTTATCTCATTTTTACTAATACTAGCCCTAACCGAAAAAGTATGACACTTATTGTACCTTTTCTTCTTTTCATTCGAAAGCCAGGTAAATTTTGCAGAGAAAAATGTATTAATACCTTTCAGTTAAGTGAATTTAGTATTCTTTTAGAAGTAAATTAGTTTAAAGTAAGTGTTATTATTGGCATTTTCGTTAATTCTCTTAAAATAGTAAATAAAAAACATCACAATGCATCTCAGCAAGTTCTACAATTCTTTCAATTACTCCATTCAATGATCTCTTTTTGTTTCGAAGCAAAATCATTTTTATCACTTTGTATCATATGCAAAAACAACGATTTCGAACCCACTACATTTGAGGTGAGGTATACTGTGTTAACTATTAAATTGCAGCGAAATGAAAAGCGTCAAAAAGTGTCAAATAACAAGTTTTGGAGAATATTAGGGGTTCTAAATGAACAATAGTAATGAAAAATTTAGTTAATTAATAATTAGAATAATTAGAAAACTTTCTAAAAAACGCTAAATGAAATATTTTACTAGTAAAAAGTCATTCAGTACACTTAACTAAAAGATATTTATACATGCGTCGGGAGAAAATTTCCTCAACTTTCCAATGAAAGCCTTGGAAATAACGATATAAAGCATATTTTTAGGATTAGAGTTTTTTAAGCACTTGCAAGTCGATTACAGGAAAAGTTTAGTAATGAAATTACAAAGAAACAAGAAGAGAGAGGAATATAATGTTGAAGAAGAGGGATTCCATGAGAAACCGGCCGACCGCAAAATATGACCATCGTCGATTCGAAGAAAACTTTGCAGGTGTGTTCGCTGTATGAATCTCCATGATATTCTCTGGCAATTGGAATATTTTGATACAAGAGTAATTTTTCAAAAGGGCGTAAACGTTTCTACGTGAATGAATTTCAAAATTTTTTTGTTCGATTACTATATTTTATAGAGCAAAACTATCTGAGAACAAGTTACAGGGAATGAATACTTCTGTCCGAAAAAAATATACACTGAAAAAAATGTTATGTCATTTTTCAAAAAAACAAAAAATTATGATAAAAATTTAAATTGCGAAAAAACCCATTTTTTTTAATTTTTATAATTTGTTACCAAAAACCTAAAGAGAAAAGAAACATTTTGATTGTGCTTGCATGATGGAGAAAAAATTGGTAAAAAAGTTTTTCTAACACTAACTTCGTACATGTTTTTAAATTTCATACTAATAGACATACAAAATTGTAATTCTATTACAGAATATAAGAATATAATTCTAAGCACCATTTAAAATCAAAAAGCATTTAACAAAAATATTCCAAAATGCGATAGTTTTCGAGATATTTGAAATTTTGCTACTTCAAAAACAATTAATTCGTGTAATTATGCTCTTTTTAAAAGTTATTCACGTTTCCCCATCAAAAAATGTCAAAAATTTAATGTTTATCGTTTTAAAGACGTAAAAGCAACCTTTTTAGTGTATTTGGATCATGGAGAAGCTTTCAATAAAAAAGTTTTCCTAACAACAACTTTTGACATTTTTTTTATAATTCTTACTATTTGCAGTCAAAAATACAATTTTCTTTTTGAATATGATTCTAAACGCCATTTTAAATCGAAATGCTCTTAACAAAAATTTTCTAAAATGTAGCAGTTCTCGAGATATTTTAACTTTTGTTTTAACAACACAATTATTTTGTTTTATTACGACCTTTTCATAAGTTAGTCGCGTTTCTTCATCAACAATAATAGGTTTTTCAAAAGGCCCGTAAACTTTCGTGCAACTTTCTCTTTGACATCAAGGCGATATTGTAAACCATTTGAAAGTTACATGAAAGCAACCAAAATATATTTCAACCATAGGGTCTGTTGATTAAACTATATAGCTGAATCATATGTTGGTTGTTTTAATGTAACTTTAAAATGTTTCACAATATCGCCTTGATGTCAAAGAGAAAGTTGCAGGAAAGCTTACGGGCCTTTTGAAAAACCTATTATTGTTGATGGAGAAACGCGACTAACTTATGAAAAGGTCGCAATAAAACAAAATAATTGTGTTGTTAAAACAAAAGTTAAAATATCTCGAGAACTACTAATTTTATAAATTTTTTGTTAAGAGCATTTCGATTTAAAATGGCGCTTAGAATCATATTCAAAAAGAAAATTGAATTTTTAACTGCAAATAGTAAGAATTATAAAAAAATGTCAAAAGTTGTTGTTAGGAAAACTTTTTTATTGAAAGCTTCTCCAGGATCCAAATACACTAAAAAAGTTGCTTTTACGTCTTTAAAACGATAAACATTAAATTTTACACATTTTTTGATGGGGTAACGCGAATAACTTTTAAAAAGGGCATAATTACACGAATTAATTGTTTTTGAAGTAGCAAAATTTAAAATATCTCGAAAACTATCGCATTTTGGAATATTTTTGTTAAATGCATTTTGATTTTAAATGGTGCTTAGAATTATATTCAGTAATAGAATTACAATTTTATATGTCTATTAGTATGAAATTTAAAAACATGTGCGAAGTTATGGTTAGAAAAACTTTTTACCAATTTATTCTCCATCATGCAATCACATTCAAAATGTTTCCTTTCTCTTTCGGTTTTTGGTAACAAAATATAAAAAAATTAAAAAAATGGGTTTTTTCGCAAATTCAATTTTTATCATAAATTTTTGTTTTTTTGAAAAATGACACAACATTTTTTTCAGTGTATATTTTTTTCAGACAGAAGTATTCATTCCCTTTAACTCGTTCTCAGATAGTTTTGCTGTATAAAATACAGTAATCGAACAAAAAAATTTTGAAATTCATACACGTAGAAACGTTTACGCCCTTTTGAAAAGTTGCTCTTGTGTCAAAATAATCTTATTACCCGTGGAAAATTTTTAGTCTTGCATGACGGTGAAACGTGTAAAGTTTCATTGGAATCTAAGATGGTCGGTCAGGATTTTAAAGATTTTCGGACGGATCTTCGTGGAATTCCTCAGAACAAATTGATAATCGTCCTAAAATCCAACTTTTGGATAATAGATATTGCTATAATCATAATTCATTATTTTGAGAAAATTAACAAAAACCACATCAAAAACACTAGCTTTTAACTACTTTACAACTACAAGGTAACTAAAACTAATTGACTCAAAGATATTCAATAGGAAATTTTCTCACCTTTCCAATGGATCTAAAATATTTAAAATAAGTTTTACACAAAAAGTTCAATAGCTCTGTAACGGTTGAGATTTGACGGTATGTGTAGAACGATTTTTTCTCCAAATATGACAGTCGATCACCCCTCAAGAGGTTCATAATCTTGTACCAAAAACCCTGTATTGTAATGCAATTTCCGGTATAAATCATCAATTGTTTCAAGTTATTCAACCGATTGCTCATTGCAGAAATTTCTTTTCATCTTTTCACCAGTTATTTGAAATCGCATGATTATTTTCTGCGATTGCGCTCTTCTTCTAAAAGTAGAAAAATTCGTTTCACAAATAATGCGTTGGCGTACATGGATCTGGATACCTTGTTAGAATCGCCGCAAATGGAATATAAGGTATTGCACTTTAACCAGATTGTTTTTCGATGAGGTGAAATTAACCACGCCCAGGAGGCGACAATTGGATCGTTGAGGTAAGAATAGATGCACAGAATAGAAGATTTATTTTTACTTAACCCATTCATGGCCATGTTGTTTGTGGACAACAACGTTTTTAAACAGCTATAACTTTTGATTGAGGCGAGATTTGCTCACAAAAACAAGTAAGGCTCATTATTGTGATTATTGCCTTTAATTTGAGTATTAACAGTTACAAGGATCAGCTCTAGAACTGAAGTTATTGAAATTAGTCTGATTGGATTCCGATGGAGCAGTACTGCCAGGGACAGTTTGCGTTGATGACGGAAAATGATTTTTTCATATATCTTTGTTATGGTGCAATATTATTGAAAACTGATAAAACTTACCAATTTAGACTGTGGCTGGCTACGTTTTCCACGTAATTGGACTATTGTAATTATTCTAAGAGAATTGTATTGAGCATTAGAAGGTAAAAATTGACCAGCTTCTAGCACTGCCATGGAAGCACCTATCTTTATGAAAATAGACTTTTCGAATTTCTTGACCCCACCGTTTTCAAGCAAAAATAGTTTTGAAACCCTACGTGCACTATAAAAAAGTTGGGCATGAAAGGGTTAAGCTGAAAATAGAGACATTTCTGCTAAAGAATCATTGTAAAGATGTTTAAAGACAGTACACTGATACTTTATTCTGAAAAAGGTTATAGATAATATAACTTTATTCAAAAGTTGTTGAAAAAATAGTGCGGTCCCCTCCCTCATAGTGCTAAAATATTCTCTTTACCCTATCCAGTTTAAAATGTTCGCATTGTTGATTAGAAGTAAGTCATAGATTTACGTTTCACCAGTATCGGACAAACCTATGAAGCCACCAGATAGACGCTAAATCTAAAACGGAACACTATTTGTGTTAACAAGCAAACAAGTGGTCACGGGTGATGTCCCGCAAGCACAGAAATTTTGATTGCTGGAAAAATGCTAGGGCTTGTTTGAGCAAGTGAACTAAATATAAACTAGTTACTTCAAAGAGCCCATTTGCATGACGCACAACATGAAAAATAAATTCAAGTAATGATTATAGGACCACAGCTGCACCAGTAACGGTTACCACTGAAAGTATTCACTCTGCAACCATTCCAACTAAAACCCTATAATTAAAGCTCCTAATAATTGCAACTCTATGCCGCAAAAAAACACGTGCACCGCACTAACAGGTTCGTAAAAGTCTAAAACGCATATTTCGCTATTCTTTCTATTCGACCCTTCACTCATTTTGAGACGAATTACGATGCACATCCCGAATTCATTACGCTACTACTGCTTACCGATCGCGAGAGAGAGACTCGACTCGGAACAATGCCCTCTGACGTGAAACACTTCCCCCTTCAATACGTACACCGCATCCGGTGCAGTACGGCGGGCGCGGGCTCATTAGGAAGTCGAGCAGCGAGTTTTGCTGTTTTGAATACGCTATTGAATTGATCGGTTCCCCTCCGAATACGTACCCTAGTAGCTAGGTCAGACTAGTTCTTGGAAGCAGGAATCACCTTCAGAAGCGAGGCAATGTGAATAATAATAAAAAAGTATGAATTTCCAGCGAAAAAAGGGCACAATAGTGAAACGAAGAATTGCTGTGTAACAAAACCCGGCGCATCGAATCTTGATAATGGTCAATTCTTCGACAGCGGTGGAGTCTTCCGTGAAACGAAGAACCACCGAACAACAGCCGAGATATTAATCATTTTTCCCAAAGAAGAATCGAGCCTCATCAAATCGTAGAAACTCTACCTTGAGCTTGAGACCGTATCCATATTGAGGGGGGAAACGTGAGGATATGGAATGATGAAACTACTTTTGGGAAACGAATTGGCTCTCAAAAGAAATCAGCTAATAAGATTGCCAGTCAATCTTTTTGCTTTTTGCCACTTCAAGGTCTTTGCTGGTTATCGGATTCGTTCTAAGCTCTGCTGGTCGGTCGTGTCTAGAAAATTAGTTTGCACGAATCGTTCTCAGCACGGTGGGTCGCGTGGAACTTGGTTGTAGCTGAAATTCCCAAAAAGCCGCGAAGCACCAAACGCAACCTATCTCTAATCCATTAGCGCTGTTTATATTACTCGATTACTACTATTATCTCCGCGAGCTAACGTTTCTTCGTGGCTCAGGTTAGAAATTATGTTTACGATCAAATCTCTCTCCATTTTTTTTATTGAAACTGCTGCCGCCGATTTAGTTTTCATTTGTTGGCCGGAATAAAAATTTTAATTACCCCGAACGCACAATTGCACGATTTTTCCAACCCGCTCAAACCTCCCTCGGATGATGCCGTCTGTAGACGCGCGTGCATCGTTCCGAGAGCTGTACGATTTTCCAAACATCTAATTTCCGAGAGGAAGTTTGATCCAGCGAAGCACATCCAAATATGCGGGCGTTCGTTCCCTTGTTGTGAAATTCCACAAACGTGAATTGGTGTGGTGGTGGTGGTTGGTGCGGTGAGCACATCAAGACCACATAACACATGTTTTTTCCGATATTACTGTTGCGACTGCCGACGGTGCGTTGCTGTTAAGCTGCTGCTGCTGCACTTCATCCATTAAACATTACGGGGCCAACTTCTGAGCCAACAACAACAACAAACAGCAGCGCAAGCGCGGAGCCTCCTTCCTGTGTCTTGTCTGCGTTTACCGGAGCTAACTTCCCAATCCGAGAGCTCAGTGCCGTTTGTGAGTGAGCTTCCCTCCGTACACGGATCTACTACTACTACTGAGACGACGGTTGGGTTTTGTTTTACTATTTCAAGTTTATTTATAAAGCCTCGAAAAACGGATTCGATTGCAGTGATGCGAACTGTGTCTGGCAATTATTAAGATATACGGACTGCGTGCAGAGTGCAGCAACGTGTATGTGTGTGTGTCATTTGGTTCGTTGAACAGTCGATTTTACTGACGTGATGTCCTTCGCTTGAAAGGTTTCGAAAGTCAGTCTTCAGAAAATGACTTTCAAAACAAATTAATAATACAATGCAAATTCGAACAGAATTGCTGAGTACTACACGGTCACTAACAATTTTGTTCAAAAATATTTATAAAATTTCAGCAAAATTCTATGATATGGCAGGTCGTCTGTAACTGCGGCTATAAAAGTATCTAAGTAGAACAGTTTGCTGCCGTAGTGTATTTTCAACTGAATTGTGCAACTCATCGAGGAAGTTGATGGAATTAATTTGATAAGAGCGTATGATGATGTTGTACAACATGTTTCTTTGCTCTTCAAATTTAAAAAGTGTAACAACTGTGCAATAGAGTGACCAGGAAAAATGATCCTCACTGTCCCATCCCCGAGATGATTTCTGTTTCCACCAGAAGAGTCTATTCGTTGTATCAAAACATCACTAGAATAGAAATTATGGAAGACAATTTTACTGCCAAGAAGATTGGTAATCGATTAAAAATTATCTGAAGAAGTGATGCAATTTCCAACTTCTAACGAAGTAGTGTCTAAATTGATTTTAGTGAATTGAATCCTGCGGTTACGCTTACACCACTATGCGAAGGTCTCAGCTGCACCGTAAGCTTCTCACAATTAAACCTTATCCTATATATGTCAGTGGGCCTTCCAGGTGATATTTCAGGTCATTGAAATACATCAAGAACACTAGCGGACCCAAGTGACTACCCTGCTGTAATCCTTCCATACCCAACTTTTTCCTAGCGCATATAGGGTTTTCAAACTATTTTTCCTTTAAACTTGTACTGTTAGTACTAAAAGCTAAATTGTCAAAGACAGTTTAAGTTCATAGGTCTTAGCAGTTTTTAATCAAATTCCAAGACGACGAATATATATCAAATCAATATTTTAGTGTTCACCTTTCATTGAAACGGTTTCTGACAGCATTGCTATAGCGGAATCTAATCAGATAAATTACGATAAATTCAGTTCTACGGATAATTCTTATAACTGGTTCTGTTCAAATGAAAGGCAATAGTCCAAGTTTTTAGGCTTACTTGTTGTTGTGAGCAAATGTTATATAAACCAAAATTAGAAACTTTTCATGAACGTTGTTGTTTACAAACAACAAGGGCATGGACGAGTTAATCCGAAAATGATAGAAAGTCTAGAAAATCCCTTCAGCGATCTTCACTATGCCCAGTAGAGAGGGATTTGAATTAGTTAAAAAAGCTTCAACTAAATCTCAACCGATCCAGCTAGGCGACGGTCGTCAATTACAGTGATATAATGAAGAAAATGCATTAAATGTATAAAAACGACTGAAATGAACAAAATTATTGAAAAGAAAAAATAATATAATTACATAATTAAATGGATTATAATAAAAAAAACTAAAGAATGTAACGAACAAAATAAATAAAAGAATGCAATGAATAAAACGAATGAAATGAGAATGATGCGTAATACAGCTTAAATGACAAAATGGAACAAATTGAGTAAAAAGAAAAAAATGAACAAAATTAATAAAATAAAGACAGATATGAACAATAAAATTAAGTAAACATAATCTTGAAATTCATAAAATGATTTTAAGGTATAAATAAGTAAAATTAATAAAATTAACACAAAAAATAAAATGCGAAAACACATACACACAGTGGAATTAAAAGAACGGCATGTATCTCAAATTTTTTGAGTGAAACAAAATAAAATAAATCAAATGAATTAAAGTCTATACAACAGAAAAGGAAAAATGAATAAAATGAACTGAAATAAATGAATAAAATGAATTGAAAGGAATGAAATGGAAGAAAATTAAATGAAATAGGATGAAATAAAATTTGAATTATTCGGAATTAAATAAAATCGCATAAAATGCACAGAATTAGAATTCAATGGAATGAATTGGAGTGAATTAGAATGACTCGAAATACAATAGAATGAATAGGAATGACTCGTAGTGACTCGGAATGAAATCGAATGGAATAAATTGGAAAGAAATGATATGACTCGGAATACCTCGCAATAAAAAGAAACGGAATGGAATGGGATGAAAAAGAATAAATTGGGATTACTTGGAATGAAATGTAATGGAACGATTTGGAATGAATCGAAGTGAAATGAATTGGAATGAAATGGAATGGAATGAACTGCTATGATTCGAAATGACTCGGAATTAAGTGGAATGAAATTAAGTGGAATGAGTTTGAAATGAAATAGGATGAAATCGAATGAATTAGAATGACTCGGTACGGAATGAAATGGAATGAATTGAAATGACTTCGAATGACTCGGAATGATTCTGATTGACTCGGCATCTCTCCGAATGTGTCGTAATAACTCCGAATCTACCGGAATAAAATGAAAGAACCGGAAAGAATCCGACGACTCGGAATAACTCGAAATAACTCCGCATGAGTCGGAATTGCTCAGAATGACTCGCAATGTCTCGGAATGACTCGGAATGACTCACAATGACTCGGATGAGTCTGAATGACTCGAACGATTTAGAATGACTCCGAGTGACTCGAAATGACTTCGAATGACAACGAGTGACGCGGAAGGACTCCGAAAAACTCCGAATGACTCGGGATCACTCGGGACTCAGGATAACACGGAAGGATTTCGAATGACTCGACATGACTCAAACACGACGCGGAATAGCTTCCAATGACTCGGAATGACTCCAAATGACTCGGAATGACTCGAAATAACTCCGAATGACTTCGAATGAGTTGGAATTACTTCGAATGACTCAAAATGACTGGATTGAGACGGAATGACCCCGAATGATGTCGAATGACTCGAAATGATTCGGAATGACTCCGAACAACTCGGAAAGACTCGAAATAACTCCAAATGACTCGGATTGACTCCGAATGACTCGAAGCAACTCAGAATGATTACAAATAATTTCGAATGACGCGGAATGACTCCGAATGACTGTGAGTGGCTCTAAATGACTCGAAATGAAATGAATGAATCGGAATGACTACGATTAACTCGGAATAGTTCCGAATGACACGGAATGACTCCGAGAGAGTCGGAATTACTTCAAATCACTCGGAATGACTCTAAATGACTCGGAATGAGACGAAATGACCCCGAATGACTTGGAATGACACCGAATAACTCGGAACGGCTCCAAATGACTCGAAATAACTCCGAGTGACACGGAATGACTCCAAATAACTTCGAATGACTCGGAATGACATGGAGTGGCTCCAAATAATTGCGAATAACTCGAGTAAATTCCGAATGACCCTGAATGCCTCGGAATAACTCCCAATGGCTCGAAATGACTCTGAATGACTCGGCACAACTCCGAATGACTCGAAATAAAATGAATGAATGGGAATGAAATGAATTAATGGGAATAAAATAAATAAATGGGAATGAAATTAATAAATGGGAATGAAATGAAAGAATCGAAATAAAAAAAGGAATCGGAATAAAATGAATGAATCGGATTTTAACGAACGAATCGGAACAAAATAAATAAATAAAAAGAATGAATCTGAATTAGAAGAATAAATCGGAATAAGAATAAATCGAAATAAAAAGAATGAATCGGAATCAAATGGATGAATCGGAATAAAAAGAATAAATTGAAATAATTAGAATTAATCGGAATGAAATAAATAAATCGGAATAAAATGGTTAAATCGGAATAAATTAAATGCACCAAACTAAATAGAATGTATCGGAATAAAAAGAATTAATCAGAATAGAAAGCATGAATCGGAATAAGAATGAATTGGAATAAGAAGAACTAATCGGAATAGGAAGTATAAATCGCAATAAGAATGAATCGGAATAAAAAAATCAATCGGAATAAAAAGAATGAATCAGAATATAAAGAATTAATCAGAAAAAGAATGAATCAGAATAAAAAGAATGAAACGGAATGAAAAAAATGAATCGGAATAAAAAGAATGAATCGGAATTAAAAAAATAATCGAAGTGAAAAGAATGAATCGATACGAAAAGAAAGATTCGGAATAAAAAAATGAATTGAATAAATGAAAGAAATGAATGAAATGGAAGAAATGAATGAAATGAAAAAAATGAATGAAATAAAGATTAAAATAATAAATAAAATAATGAATGAAATAATGAATGAAATGAATTAAAAAAATGAATAAAATGAATTTAAAAAATGAATGAAATGAATGAATGAAATGAATGAATGAAATGAATGAATAAAATGAATGAATGAAATAAATGAATGAATGAAATGAATGAAATGAATGAAATGAATGAAATGAATGAAATGAATGAAATGAATGAAATGAATGAAATGAATGAAATGAATGAAATGAATGAAATGAATGAAATGAATGAAATGAATGAAATGAATGAAATGAATGAAATGAATGAAATGAATGAAATGAATGAAATGAATGAAATGAATGAAATGAATGAAATGAATGAAATGAATGAAATGAATGAAATGAATGAAATGAATGAAATGAATGAAATGAATGAAATGAATGAAATGAATGAAATGAATGAAATGAATGAAATGAATGAATGAAATGAATGAAATGAATGAATGAAATGAATGAATGAAATGAATGAATGAATGAAATGAATGAATGAATGAAATGAATGAATGAATGAAATGAATGAATGAAATGAATGAATGAAATGAATGAATGAATGAATGAATGAAATGAATGAATGAAATGAATGAATGAATGAATGAATGAAATGAATGAATGAATGAAATGAATGAAATGGAAGAAATGAATGAAATGAAAAAAATGAATGAAATAAAGATTAAAATAATAAATAAAATAATGAATGAAATAATGAATGAAATGAATTAAAAAAATGAATAAAATGAATTTAAAAAATGAATGAAATGAATGAATGAAATGAATGAATGAAATGAATGAATGAATAAAATGAATGAATGAAATGAATGAATAAAATGAATGAATGAAATAAATGAATGAATGAAATGAATGAAATGAATGAAATGAATGAAATGAATGAAATGAATGAAATGAATGAAATGAATGAAATGAATGAAATGAATGAAATGAATGAAATGAATGAAATGAATGAAATGAATGAAATGAATGAAATGAATGAAATGAATGAAATGAATGAAATGAATGAAATGAATGAAATGAATGAAATGAATGAAATGAATGAAATGAATGAAATGAATTAAATGAATGAAATGAATTAAATGAATGAAATGAATGAAATGAATGAAATGAATGAAATGAATGAAATGAATGAAATGAATGAATGAAATGAATGAATGAATGAAATGAATGAATGAATGAAATGAATGAATGAAATGAATGAATGAATGAATGAATGAATGAATGAAATGAATGAATGAAATGAATGAATGAAATGAATGAATGAATGAAATGAATGAATGAATGAAATGAATGAAATGAATGAAATGAATGAAATGAATGAAATGAATGAAATGAATGAAATGAATGAAATGAATGAAATGAATGAAATGAATGAAATGAATGAAATGAATGAAATGAATGAATGAATGAAATGAATGAATGAATGAAATGAATGAATGAATGAAATGAATAAATGAATGAATGAATGAAATGAATGAATGAATGAAATGAATGAATGAATGAAATGAATGAATGAATGAAATGAATGAATGAATGAAATGAATGAATGAATGAATGAAATGAATGAATGAATGAAATGAATGAATGAATGAAATGAATGAATGAAATGAATGAATGAATGAAATGAATGAATGAATGAAATGAATGAATGAATGAAATGAATGAATGAATGAAATGAATGAAATGAATGAAATGAATGAAATGAATGAAATGAATGAAATGAATGAAATGAATGAAATGAATGAAATGAATGAAATGAATGAAATGAATGAAATGAATGAAATGAATGAAATGAATGAAATGAATGAAATGAATGAAATGAATGAAATGAATGAAATGAATGAAATGAATGAAATGAATGAAATGAATGAATGAAATGAATGAAATGAATGAATGAATGAAATGAATGAATGAATGAAATGAATGAATGAATGAATGAAATGAATGAATGAAATGAATGAATGAATGAAATGAATGAATGAATGAAATGAATGAATGAATGAATGAATGAAATGAATGAATGAAATGAATGAATGAATGAATGAAATGAATGAATGAATGAATGAATGAATGAATGAATGAAATGAATGAATGAATGAAATGAATGAATGAATAAAATGAATGAATGAATGAAATGAATGAATGAATGAAATGAATGAATGAATGAAATGAATGAATGAATGAATGAAATGAATGAATGAATGAAATGAATGAATGAATGAAATGAATGAAATGAATGAATGAATGAAATGAATGAATGAATGAATGAAATGAATGAATGAATGAAATGAATGAATGAATGAAATGAATGAAATGAATGAAATGAATGAAATGAATGAAATGAATGAAATGAATGAAATGAATGAAATGAATGAAATGAATGAAATGAATGAAATGAATGAAATGAATGAAATGAATGAAATGAATGAAATGAATGAAATGAATGAAATGAATGAAATGAATGAAATGAATGAAATGAATGAAATGAATGAAATGAATGAAATGAATGAAATGAATGAAATGAATGAAATGAATGAAATGAATGAAATGAATGAAATGAATGAAATGAATGAAATGAATGAAATGAATGAAATGAATGAAATGAATGAAATGAATGAAATGAATGAAATGAATGAAATGAATGAAATGAATGAAATGAATGAAATGAATGAAATGAATGAAATGAATGAAATGAATGAAATGAATGAAATGAATGAAATGAATGAAATGAATGAAATGAATGAAATGAATGAAATGAATGAAATGAATGAAATGAATGAAATGAATGAATGAAATGAATGAATGAATGAAATGAATGAAATGAATGAAATGAATGAAATGAATGAAATGAATGAAATGAATGAAATGAATGAAATGAATGAAATGAATGAAATGAATGAAATGAATGAAATGAATGAAATGAATGAAATGAATGAAATGAATGAAATGAATGAAATGAATGAAATGAATGAAATGAATGAAATGAATGAAATGAATGAAATGAATGAATGAAATGAATGAAATGAATGAATGAAATGAATGAATGAAATGAATGAATGAAATGAATGAATGAAATGAATGAATGAAATGAATGAATGAAATGAAATGAATGAAATGAATGAAATGAATGAAATGAATGAAATGAATGAATGAATGAAATGAATGAATGAAATGAATGAATGAATGAAATGAATGAATGAATGAATGAAATGAATGAATGAATGAATGAATGAAATGAATGAATGAAATGAATGAATGAATGAAATGAATGAATGAATGAAATGAATGAATGAATGAAATGAATGAATGAATGAAATGAATGAATGAAATGAATGAATGAATGAAATGAATGAAATGAATGAAATGAATGAAATGAATGAAATGAATGAAATGAATGAAATGAATGAAATGAATGAAATGAATGAAATGAATGAAATGAATGAAATGAATGAAATGAATGAAATGAATGAATGAATGAAATGAATGAAATGAATGAATGAATGAAATGAATGAATGAATGAAATGAATGAATGAATGAATGAATGAAATGAATGAATGAATGAAATGAATGAATGAATGAGTGAAATGAATGAATGAATGAAATGAATGAATGAATGAAATGAATGAATGAAATGAATTAAAGAAATGAATTAATGAAATGAATTAATGAAATGTATTAATGAAATTAATTAATGAAATTTATTAATGAAATGTATTAATGAAATGAATGAAATGAATGAAATGAATGAAATGAATGAAATGAATGAAATGAATGAAATGAATGAAATGAATGAAATGAATGAAATGAATGAAATGAATGAAATGAATGAAATGAATGAAATGAATTAAATGAATGAAATGAATTAAATGAATGAAATGGATGAAATGAATTAAATGAATGAAATTAATGAAATGAACGAAATGAACGTCATGAACGAAATGAACGAAATTTCTTTTTTGTTCATTTTTTACACTTTACCACTGTAGCGGCATTCGTGTCAAGGTGAACGAAATGAATGAAATGGATGAAATGAATAAAATGAATGAAATAATTAAATCTAGTCGAATTAATAAAACAAATGGAAGGGATAAAATAGTTAAAAATTATAAAATAAATGAATTGGACAAATCAAATAAAATATATACAATATTTAATTGATAAAACTGATGAATGTAAATAAAATTGATAAAAAAAAATTAATTTATTTATTTTTCTGTCACCCACAACCGATTCCCATTAACAAGGATGATAGACAAAATTCCGTTTCTAGGTCATCAAGTCAGAACGCTCTGTAATGAGCACGAAAAAATATTGTTCGAAAATCGCTATACATCTAAGCTATCATCTGAGAAAGTGCTACCATTTCATTCTTTTGCCACCTTCTTATGTTCATTCCTATTGTCTGCCGGCTTGATGAATTTTACCTGATGATGTTTTGCTTTAATTTATTATCCCGAAATCGGAATGACACCTTGTTTTTGAATTCAAACAAGGGAATGGATTTCTGACGAAAATATTTATTTTGCGTCAAAAGGCCAACGTTTCGAAGGAATATTCCTGCATTTTCAGGATGTACCATCTATTTATTTGAATTTTTTCCTCGAACTTACAAAATAATGATTATTGGATTCTTATTTGAAATAACGAATCTTATTTTTGTCGCTTGAAGATTCACCACATTCAAACTTAGTTTGTAGAAAAAACGAATAAACTTCAAAGAGTGTGGTGTCAAATCGTACAAAATACATACTGCATTATAATTAAGCAATCAATTACTGTTTTGAGACTGTGCAAAGGAAGTTCGGTTTAACATTTTTTATGAAATTTTCTAATTTGTTTTGATTTATGACATTAATACAATTTTTTGGGTATACGACATTATTTTACGCCAAACAAATATATAATAAAACTGTTTCCTTTGGCTAAAACTTAATTAGTTTCAACTCAAACTGTCAAGCAAGATTTTTTTGTGTTTTTTAGCGTGATCCAACTGGAGCTGTAGAGCTGGATTCTCATACACTGATCACAGGCCAATTCAAACGAGCGGTGTTTCTGATTGTTATATTAGGTGTGCGGTTCAGATGTGGCAATCAATCAATTAACAGTCGTCGTTATTTCCAAACCACTACCTGCATAACATCCTGTTTTGCATCATTAGGCAAATGTTTAAGTCTGAGGGCGACGAACTGCAGGACATAATCGATTTTTTTAATGATGAGCAAAGGTCCTAGAGTACTACCTTGCCATATACACGAATATTGAATTCGCGAAGTAACAATTCTTCAAGCAGCAACAATTCAGAGTCGAGAAACTTTCCTTCCGTTATCACCGACCACCCACGACTATTTCAGTCACTACGATTTATTCGCCAGTACTTCCACCCAGGCACCAATGCTGGCTGGAGGTACAATTATCGTGACAATCCCGCGGTCCAGGGCAAATCGAAAGCGGAGCGGGAGTAACCAATTGTCTGCTTTCAACGCCTGCCGTTGCACCAAAATCTTGATAGCAGAACAAATTATGCAAAACAAAAGGCTACAAAGGGCAACGAGGGAGGTACAGGACAAGACCGATTTCTCACCCCGGTGTACTGGTGTGTACTGTGGAGGTACTTTCTTGCTCGGGCGCCCGGTTCGGTTCGCTTGTTTCGGCAAGATTCATCGTTTAGATAGGACACCAGTGAAAAGGTTGCCTCGGTGGGTCGTAAATCATCGTAGGTGAAGGCAACCTGGGAGGTTGTCTCCTTCGCTAGCCAAGAAAGGCTGCGATAGTTCTCGGCTCTTGCTGCAAGTGTGGTGGTTCCGCGCGTAGTCCAATTTCCGTGTGAGATTGCGAGTTAGGCGAAAAAAAGTACACGATTAATTCCGAACGGGCAGAGGCGACTGGGGTGAGCCGTAATAGACCTATTAAGATAATATTCTTAACTCTATCCCCCACCGTAGACAGTAGACGGATAGTGCGGTTTTGTTGTTGTTGCCTTGCAATAATTCAAATCCTGCTGCGTTCCTTCGGCGGAGTGGAGAATAATTGCTAATAATATTTCCTCTTTTCTCACTAAAAGCATATCAATTATCCACTTCTCCCTCCGTTGGTCCCGGGCGTAATTCACGGTGCTGAAGGTTAATAAACGAGCATCAGATGCTTTCCGACCAGTTTTCTTCCCATTTCGAGTGAAAAATGCTGTTTATCATCGGGCACGCAGCTTCCTTCTCCTCGTCCAACTCAGCAAACAGAAGAAACTGGAAGAACAACAAAATCATTGTAAATTTACAGCATCTGATATGTGCTAACGGTTGCTGCTGTTACTGCTGCGGCGGCAGTGAATTCCCCGCCGAAACCATCACTGGTGCAACATATGCCCTCTGTTTGTGTATGGAATCGGTCCAGAAGCATTTCCGCAGCCCAGACTTTGAATGTGAATGAATTAGAATAAATTTAATGAATCCACAGTACAACGCTTACCGCAAATCCGAGATCTTGATGCCCGGAGGAGGATGTCGACCCGTTAGTGCAGCTGCCCCGGGTTTTTTTAGTAACTCGTTCGACCAGCCCTACGCCCGCTCCATCAGATTCTAATGGGACAAACAGGAAACTGCACACTTCAAAAATCTGAACAGGCGAACGACTAGCTAACCATTCAGTAGCGCAAGGTCGAGTTCGCGAGAGCAGCGGGCACGCGAGATGAATAGAGGTTTGTGACCGGAAGCTTTGGACCTTTAGAGTCCATAACTAAACCGGCAAGACAGTGCCTCGTTAGAAATGCCTCTCTGTGGGACTTCACTGTGACATTTCTCATTTTTTCTCTCATTCGAAATGGATTAGTTTTGGTTGTCATCCAGTCGACTGACGACTTTCCATAACTTGATTCAGAGAAATATATGAAATTGATTGCTTTTAGACATGCTTATTAAAAAGTAATGATTAGGCAAGGTATCTGAAGTCATGGAAAAACAACCAGCTTAAATGACAGCTATGTTAAGTAAGACTTTCACAAAAATCTCGAAATAACCGCAAACTTTACTCCAGTGTGACGGATTGGTACCGTTTAGTTATTACAGCACACCCTGAGCAAAAAAAAAACACCCTGAGCAAAGTATTAATATTGGTCAATTGTTCCCACGACAGATATTGGTTAATTTTTGAACAAAATCTTTGAGGAACGCATCTTTTTAAGGTAAACACTTAAAGAGGGAAGAGGAAAATCGAAGGGTTCTTCATAGTAGGAGCGGTTCAAAATTGCGTCTGATTTAGAACGGTCGGGTGAATAAGACATGCGATGCCTTGTCAGTTGTAAGCAACCCCATCGGGTACCCCAGCCATGATGAACAGAGGATATAATAACGCCATAATGGTCCC
Source organism: Topomyia yanbarensis (assembly GCF_030247195.1). Taxonomy (NCBI): domain Eukaryota; kingdom Metazoa; phylum Arthropoda; class Insecta; order Diptera; family Culicidae; genus Topomyia; species Topomyia yanbarensis. Next base: position 31,900,127 of record NC_080671.1, on the reverse strand, counting down.
ATGGCCATAGGCCACATTGAAATAGGGTTACCTCATTAAAAACCAATCGCCATGATCTTGGAACATCGTTAAAATCATATTTTGATGTGTTTATGGGCTATTGAGACAAATTTATTTTGTTTTGACGGTTGTGAAATTTGAAGCTGACTATATTTGTGATTTTTTAAGAGACTATATGGTGTTTAACTCCATGAAAATTCGCTCGGAGATGCGGTATGCCGGTACTAATAGCGCTGAAAAATGTAAATGTAAATCTACACATTCCACGGATATTTTCCTTCTTTTTAACATGAGCTGCCCTTTCTAGACCTTTTTATAACATCTTCAAATGCATGAAATCCCACAATGAAAAATAAAGTATATAAAGCAGGAAACAAAATTCACTTTTTCGTTGAAATGAGTTTTATTATTTTTCAAGTACATGGCGGGCCTCCAAAAGGTGTGACTCAAAGTTTGTATTTTTACAGGAAATGGAAAATAATTACGCATTTCCAAATTAACAATTTTTATTGTAATGATACATTATTTTATTAGTAGTACATTGACTCATGTTGTCAAGAAAAAATAAGATCATTACATGTACTACTTTTCAAATCGCCAGCATTGTCGTAATTCGGGGATGTAAGCGCGGGGTACCTGCGGCCCAAAAGTGGATAAAAAACACAATTCACACGTTATTTTCTTACCGTTCGGTTTAGCGATATAGTGTCTGTGGCAAAGTTGTTGCATAGCATCTAGCGCTTGATTTGATCATTTCATCTTAGTTCGGAATTCAGTCGCTAGGGCATCGCTATTATCAACTTTTTAATGGTACGAGATAGAAAGATGATGTCTATGACAAAGTTGTATGTCAGGTAATCATAAGTATATTTTCTAAAGATACTAAGTTTGTAGGTCGCAAGCTTTGAAATATGAAACATTTTTGAAAAAATAATCTGTAAGTTAAATTTTTACCCAAAATATGATCTATCTAAGGTACAAAACCTACAAAGTTTGCCTCTTCAGAATATATATTTGAAATGATAGGAGCTACAACTTTCTCAAGGACACCATATTTCTAAATGGCTTTATTGAAAATTTTTCTTTTTAACACCATTCAATTAGCTAGAGATTACTGGGTAGAGAAAGTTATGAAAATTAGAGCCATAGTACTCAAATGAGAGCAAGGATGTGAAGTAAACAGATCGGAAAACTAGAAGTGGCAGGGTCATTAGAACGGGCTTAATATTGTACGGGCTTAGTTTTTGTCTTCTGCTAATGAGGGTCGAGCTTAGGCAGCATAACTACGAATCACCCGAGTTCATTAGCATGTGTCCTGGTATAGAGAGACAAGTCCATCTTTATCGTGACAACCGACATTTATTAAAAAAGTTGATAACAGCGTCGCCCGAGGACTGAACTTCGAACTTATATGATACAACCAAATAAAGCGCTAGGCGCCATACAGCAACTTGTTCGAAGACACCATTAATAATTGATACATTTTTTTCATTTCCATTTTTTTCTTTTTCAATGTTCCATTCTTCTCTTGATCCCAAATTTTTCAGCCAATTTTTAATATAGACACATATTACTTTTACTGGAATTTTCGAAAGAAAATCGCTCGATACTATTTTCTTGGTAATGAGATTATAGGTTTGCAGATAATAAACCTTCCTAGACAATAATATAATTGTATTTTGTTTCTATCGTATCCTAAGTCGACACAGATTTGATATCTATATCGAGCAACGTTAATCCCAACTTACTAACTTACAGCTGCAACCAGTCGCAACATTTTAGTCACACTCCGTGATTACATATAACTCTGCGCTGTTTCGTGGCATCGTTTATGCACTTACAAATGCGACATTTGGTTACCATAGAAAGCCACAAATGCTGCTGCTGGTTGTTTAGTTCATTCTGTCAACTTAACCCAAAAACGAAACGTAGATGCATATAATGGTGGATACTTGAGTGATTCATTGACTAATATGTGATTTAGCAGTTGATTGCAAGAAACTCACCGTGAAATTTTAACAGTCGCGCAAAAAAAACGTGTAAAAAACAGAAATGCCGTGTGAAATAAATAAAGGATAAACAAATTGGGTGCGCGACGTTAGGCATAAATACGTTAGGCATAAGTACGGTAGGTATAATGGACATTAGGCATAATGGACGATTGGCATAATGTACGTTAGGCATAATGGACGATAGGGACAATTCACAAAAAAATAAAAAAATAATCGCAAGGCTTCCGTTATCGTAGAGATTTCAACTTTATGACGTTTTTCGGGATAAAAAAACTACACTTTGCTGTATACAATTACATACCTTCGAGAGACAGCAAAATGAAAACACCAAGCGAGATATTTATTTCTTTCAAGTGAAGAACTTTTGTTTATATTTTTCCATGGATGAGCTGAATGCTTTCTTCATTTAAGTGAACAGTTTTGATTCAAGCCCATTTCAAGCTTATTGGATTACCAATACAATTGTATCTAAATATTGAACAATAAAGACTAATAATGAACAGCCATTATGTTATGGAAACTTGCTCTGTTATGGACAGTATCAGCATTAGCGTACGTTTATGTTGATGCCTTTTTTGTTTCGGTATCTGTTCACAATACACGAACAAACTCTCCCTCGTTGCAGACAGATCCGTAGTGTTATCTTTGATGGCCTCAAGAATATAATCATTGCACTGAATAATATGAGAGATAATCAATTCAATTCAGCTCGGTAGTTTCCGCACAGCCGAACAGTTAGTGAAATTTTTTATCTGATAGTTCAGCAAAGTTGCGTTAATTTACAGATTTTCAGCAATCTATTTTCCGAGTTTAAGCAAATCAATCGTCACTTCTACTGACAACTCGATAAAAGCTTTGCTAGTTGAGTGCTAGGAAAAAGTTGCGAAAAAAGCTGGGATTTGGCAGAATAAAATTAAGTGTGTAGCAGCAAATTCATCATTCTTTCTTTCATGAACTGTTCTTCAAGACATATATTTTCTTCTTGTCAATTGCACATGCACGTATGTAAAAACTAATCTAAGTTAATGTGCGTTCTTCATACCTCAACACAAGTAAGAATGATTTTGTTATTTTGTTTTATATATTTATTTTATTTGAAGCATCGAAAAGCCCCCTGGAACTAGGATTAATTAAAAAGCTTATCTCCAACAGGCATAAAACCTCCTCTTTTTAACAAAAGGATTGAATCCATTTTAGTTAGGTGCTATACTGCCCATAAAAGCATAATAGTCCCATATGGGTTTTTGACGAATATGAGTTATCTGTTGGATTGTATTCTGTATCACCACTGAATCACAATGAACAAATAAGATTACCGGGTTTGTTTTGAAAATCCCGAAAAAAATACCAAAACATGGTTGTCCCATCCATAAGGCTCAATGAGAATGTAAATCTTCAATAGTGTTTTTCTAGGCTGCTGTTTTTCAATATGGGACTCTTATGCTTTTATGGGCAGTATATATCGGTTGTACGTCGAGCAATAAACGCAGGCTGAATTTCCGCATGCCAAGCATTCGGTCTGCTACGTTTATTTGAACAAAGATTTGTTCAAGTACATACAGCAGAATAAAATGTTGATCAGTTTGACCAGCTTCCATAATAATTCTACAACATCAAACAAAGTTGAAATATTCACGCTCTTACCACCCGAGGCGAACACCACCAAAAAAGAATTCCGTTAAGGTGAAGATATGTGGAAGACAGCAACGCACGCTGGTTGCTAGGCACCAAAGCGCTTGCTTACATTGAGAAAAAATGGAATTGGAAGTGAAAATTCAAACGCACAAATGAGTGTTCGCACATTTTCCTTCGGTCATCTGCACATTGGCAGAAAATTTAAATTTTTGTTAGTAAACGATTAAAGTTTCGTGGGTGTTTTTGCAGTGGTGTGTGATTAAAGTGCATTTGAAAAAGTGCACTAATAATGAGAAGAAGAAAAATAAGAGTGTTTCGAAAAGAAACTTCAACTGAAGAGGGGTGATACTATAATATGGTAATTTATAATTTTTCCATTATGCCTAACGTATATTACGCCTAACGTCCATTATGGCTAATATCCATTATGCCTCACGTCTTTAGGCCTAACGTGCTTATGCCTAATGGGGTACACCCAAAAAAAATTATAGAACATCGACCTAGACTAGCTGTTGAGATCTTGTTTCTTTCGTGTTTAGATTACGTTGAAAAATGAACTTAATGTTGCAACCAGCAGAAGCATTTTAGTGGCTTTCTATGGTAGTTGATTGACGGCCAGACGCGATGCGACGCAACAGCGCAGAGTCACAGAGTTCGTTATCTGCAATATGCGATGAGCGACTAAAATGTTGCTACTGGTTGCAGCTATAAGTCAGTAAGCTTGAATTAACGTTTCGATTTCATCTCTTGAGCTTGTATAATTATAAAATTATTTTTTGGTTTTTGCGTAAGTGTTGGTAATGTCCAACGCCAAACAGAATAAAATATTGCGTTAGAAGATAATCTAAATAATAATAATAATTTTCAAAAATTGCGCCAGTGACAGAATTGGAGCCAGCAGCCACTGGGTCTCCGGCCCAATGCACTAACCCGAGTCTGTACTGTCTAGCGTGAAATTAAAATATACAAAATGTATTGGGTGGCGAAGGGAGCTGGTGTGATCTCGCTTTTGAGACATACAGGTATAACTCTCGCCGATGCGCCGTCCTCCCAGTTTTTGTTGGATACCACTCGTTTGACAACTGTTAAAAAAATTCGACGTGCTTTTGACACGTTTGAATGAATGTATTTTTCGGTA